>NC_049215.1:34127592-34185092 GCF_013347855.1 Anguilla anguilla | reverse complement strand
TTCAATGGGAAAAACTGTTTATTTAAAAAAAAAAAAAAAAAAGGTAGTGAAAATATTTATCTGTAGGGGTGTTATCACGAATGAACTCTTTCCTGTCGCACTTCCTGTTTTGAATTACTTGGCTTTCCCTGCAGTTTAGTTTTGTTATTCATAGACGAGTCTCACTTTCCTAAAAAAACAGATTAATCTTTCAATGAAGGCAGAAGCCCAAAAACTTCAATATACGACACACTAGTATGGCACATTAATCATTTCATCTCTTCACTGCTTTTCCTGTGGAGACATAAATTGTGTCATATACAAACCAAGAGGACAAGAACTATAAACTATCCTGTGTAATTAAAAACTAGGCTTGAAAAGACTTGAAAAGAGGGGAGAAGCCCAAGCCATAGCTGAAGTAGTAAAATGAACCTCCATGATTTTAATACAATGATTCATTCTTTGTGTCCAAAAAAATATATATATATATATATATATATACTGTATATATCTGATTTTAAAATGATTGTGTATTTATTAGATTTCTTTGTTGACATTTTCAGTGGAAATATATTAACAGACTTGCCACCTCCAGCACCAGCCACAGGCCCGGGGCGTGTCCAGTAGCGTGTCCTCTGGAATTTGATTGGCTACCGAAGGTGCCACTCCTATTTTTCCACCTATGATAGTGCATTATCATTGGGTAATATAACTGTTGGCGATGGTGTGGCCATCCCAGAAAGAAATTACTGGTAACCCCCCCCCCCACACCCCCCCAAAACAGGACCGTTCTACAGTCATGTGACAGGCCCCGGAGAAGAGAGCGAGAACAGACGGACTCTACGCACAGCTGTTCTCGCAAAAAAAAACCAGCTGTCTCATTGCGCGGGGCAACCTCCGCCATGCTGCGTGAAACCACCAGTCGGCCTGCGGCCCAGCCGGGCGGTGAGGGGTCAGGGTTCAGGGGTCAGGGGTTGGGGGGAGGAGGTCGGGGGGAGGGGGGGGTCGCTCACCGATGCAGTTCCGTCCATCTGGGGCCAGCTGAAGGCCGGTGGAGGGGCAGAGACAGCGCATCTCCCCCTGCACCTCCTCACAGCCGTACTGGCAGTGGGCCAGGGCGCACGTCCTGGAGTCTGAGGGACAGAAACGTGTGATTGACGGCCAGCGATCGACAGCCAGTGCCTGTACAGAAGCCCCTCCCCTTATACTCCCTCACTGGAACAGAAGCCCCTCCCACCTCCCCAATAATGACCTGTACAGAGGCCCCTCCCCTTATACTCCCTCACTGGAACAGAAGCCCCTCCCACCTCCCCCATAATGACCCGTACAGAAGCCCCCTCCCACCTCCCTCCTCCCCCATAATGACCTGTACAGAAGCCCCTCCCCTTACACTCCATCACTTTAACAGAAGCCCCACCCTCCTCCCCCATAATGACCGGTACAGAGCCCCCCCCCCCCCCCCCCCCCCCCCCCCCCCCCCCCCCCCCCCCGTCACCCTGTACTCACTGATGCAGGATCCGTCGGGCGAGAGGGTGTACCCGTTGAGGCAGTAGCACTTGTAGCTGCCGTGCGTGTTCATGCAGCGGTGTTCACAGGGGCGTGGCTTCAGGCCACACTCGTTCAGATCTGCAGAGAGAGAGAGAGAGAGAGAGCCGCACGGTCAATCCGTCCCGACCTTCCTTTCCTTTCCTTTTTCTTTTCTTTATAATAATAACAATAAATAAAAAAATAAAAAAAAAGAAAAACAAGTGGCAAAAAGCTAAAGAAATGTTAGAGAAGGAGGAAAAGGCGGTTGGGGTGGACAGACAGAGAAAGGACATAGACTGAACAACCAGAAGTGTCAGACATGGACCGATACAGACAGGACGCCGACTCTACGAACATGGGTGATACAGAAAAACAGACATGGATTCTTCCTCTCGTGGACTCCCTCGGACACACACTCGGTGATGACAGCGATGACGATCACACTATCCACCCGCTCATCCTGGTCAAGGTCACATGGGATGCTGGAGGCTATCCCAGCATGCATTGGGCGAGAGGCAGGAATACACCCTGGACAGGTCGCCAGTCTATCGCAGGGCACGATCACACTACATTATTACACATTCAGCTCATCACCTGCCTGCATTCTGGCCGCCCTCAAACAACCCCTTTTTTCTGCTTTTCATTTTAGCAGCTGGCTTAAATAATCCGTACCATAGAGTGCCTGTGAAACTGCTTTTTCTCCTGCAAGCCTGCATGGGAAGTGACCTCATGTGACTGGAACAGGGGCCGAGCAGCTCTGAACCTCAGAGAGACTGACAAACTGCGCACGCTGCGCATTCTCAAATAACCCGACTCGTGTTCTCAAACAACCCAACCGCAGCGCGTTCTCAAACAACCCAACCCGTGTTCTCAAACAACCCAACCACTGCGCGTTCTCAAACAACCCAACCGCTGCATGTTCTCAAACAACCCAACCGCTGCGCGCTCAAACAACCCGACAGCAGCGCGTTCTCAAACAACCCAACCGCTGCGCGTTCTCAAACAACCCAACCGCTGCATGTTCTCAAACAACCCCGACCTTCCGCCACTCCAAGAAGAGAAACAGAAAGAGCAAAAGTCGAACAAGGCAGAGGAAACATCGGAGTCCATTTTATGAGCCGCCGTTAACATCACTGACCTTGGCTGCAGGTCTTTCCCGTGTAGCCCGGAAAGCATCTGCATCTGTTGGGCCCGACGCACTCTCCGTGCTTGCAGCCATGTTCACACTGGGCTGGGGGGGTTCGACAGGGGAACAAAATAACCATGGGGGGTTAGAGCGTGCTCAGTGGGGTAAGAGAGCTGTTAGAGTGAGAGCAGGGTTAAGTTAAGTGTGTCCAGTGGAGTTAGAGAACTTTTAGAGTGTGTTCAGGCTTGAAATAGAGCGTGCTCATTGTGTGGTTTAAATTCGCCCCGATTGAGGTCAGAGTTTGATCAAGGCTTTGTGCACTTAGAACACTACCAGAGTGGTTCTAGTCTGCATTGTCTGTTTAAATATTGGTATTGGTACTCACACATCACAATTGGTATACAGTGATTTTTTTTTTAACTTAAAGAGGTAAATATCCAAGATATCAGGGTGTTTTACCTCCCATGTTACAAGAAATGGCGACTTAATCTGATAGACTGATGGAGAATTTAACCTCCCCTGGAAAGACTATAACACACATGGCTGAACTCTGTGCAACACACCCCTGGAGTCTCCCACCAAGCTTCAGTAATATTTACGACACCATATTCACCTACAGGTCAAACCGGGTCATTTTTATCGTCCAATTTATAATCCCGCGTATGTCCAAACACTGAAGTCTATTCACACCTTAACTTAACTGCTAAAATGAATGGCTTCGGTTAAAAAATAACAGGCTTTTTATTTGTCACGGGGGGATGGCCTGATGCCTGTGCAGTGAAATAGGGGGATGTGGAGGTGAGTGGAGGGAGGAGGGGGAGGAGGGGGGAAGGGGGGGGGGCGTACCTTCACACTGGCCGAATTGGTTCCTGGTCCAGCCGTAGCAGCACTCTAGCCTCCTGCCGTAGCGGCACACGCCTGGATGGCTACCTGCCTGGACCTGTCTGGCGCTCCTGCAGGTGAGAGGACAGACAGGGACACGGCACCTCTGAATGCCAGGAACCCCGTTCACTAAAACCCTCCTGCTGTCCCGCAGGGTCAAAAAAAACCACCCTCTCCTGGGTTCCACAGCAGTCAAAACCCCCCAGTACATATTTATTTCAGAATTTTAAAAATATTTTTTAAAAACCGGTACACACTCAGGGTAGAAAGATTGTCTTATGAGGGTCACAAATAACCACTGATCAATTTCTCACACATACTGTGTGGTTTGGTAATTTTCTGTTTAATAACGACAGGCGTACTGTGGATTAGTTTCACGAACACAAACTATGCGTTTCTATAACTGCAGTCTTTGAAACAGGGCCGCATGGGGCGTAACTCAACCAGCTGGACTGAGTGCTGATTGAGTTGGGTTGAGTTGGGTTGAGTTGGCCTAACCTCAGGTGCTATTTAACCACAATACGACGCACCCTAATAACGCCAGCAGCTACAGGAGCTGCAGGTTCCACTCTCTAATTAACCTCGTCTTCAAAGGCTAAACCAACTGACCACAAAAGAGAGAGAGAGGTATGCCATCTCCTCGGTGGGGCGGCATGTCCCATACCTATACAGAACCAAGAGTTTGGCACTTTTCAGGGTTCCCCACAGAAATAACCACAACAGCCACAGACACTCAGCCCTTAAAAACATTCATTTCTGTACATTCTGACCCCATTTCAACAGACAGAATTCACAAAAAAGCTCATACGTCCACACAATACAGCCCCAAACCTTTAAAGTTTTTTCTCTTCTTCATCTTCAAACATAAGTTTCTTGAAACTATTTAGGAAACATTGGGTAGCATTGCTTTGGAATACAGCTTGTTTAATTTGTGTGAGGTAAGATAGTCAATATTGTTTCTTGTAACTTGGTATAATACTTTTAATGGCAGGCCTACATGTTGGCTGTTTGAATGAATGACTTATAGACAGTGCTCTGTATGTGTGAATAACTTGCCATTTTTGTACAATGAAAAAATGTGTTTTTCATCTGATTTTATTGTTTACATTATCCAAGTACTATTATTACAGCTTTATTTCACTTGAACTCTAATTGTAAATGAATTAGTATGAACGACTGTTGTTGTATGTTGTGCTTCTACTTTTATACTACTTGTTCTGTATGTCTTTCTTATTTGCTTTGGCAACATGTACTATGTGTTTTTCATGCCAATAAAGCAGATTGAATTGAACTGAGCTGAACTGAAATTGAGAGAGACAGACAAAGAGCCATCTGGATATAATTCCACATCACAAAAAAGCCCTGAGCAGTGAAATTAAGTTGTACATTATTCAGTACACATCAGTGCGGAATCAAAGCTTCCTCATCCTTCAGTGAGAGCTCTTTCGCAGAGATAGCATGCTCCACACCTTACTTCAGTGTTGCTTCAGTATGCATCCTGCTGTATAAATGGATGCTGTGTAGAAGTTGTGTGAGTCGCTCTGGATAAGAGCATCTGCTAAATGCCTGTAATGTAATGTACAACTGTAATGCATTTTCCAGTCTAAAGTAGGAAGAGCATATTACATGAAAAAAAAAAACTTTGCATATAGGAATTCCCCTTAAATCTGTCTTGCATTTTTCCCTGTTGTGCTGTACCCTTTCAGTTGTCCCACAGTAGACAAGCCCCAGACTCCAAACGGGACCTGGGGGGGGGGAGGGGGGGTGGACTGAAACCTGAGGGAGTTGACTGACACCAGAATAGCCCCACAGGACGTGGAGTTCACAGAGTGACAGGTGCCCTGCGGCTACTGACAGATGCTTTCGGCCACATTTCGCTGAGCAGAGCCCGTACCCCACACAGAGAGGGCCAGCGTGCCGTTGGTGTGGAAGTGTGGTTGTACCACGCACATACATTAACGGCATTATAAACGGAAACAAGCCTGTTCTGCGTTACTCAGTAAACAGCAAATGCAAAGACCTAATATCCCCTGGTTTGTGTCCTCTCAAGGCAGCTGACTCATACTGAAAATCTCATTTAATTTTCCTAAATACATATAAATACATTTGGAATGGTCTACCTTTGGTCAAACTCCACATCATAGGAATGAATTTAATTTTAAAAAAATTTAAATTTACATGAATAACACGGCAATCACAAAAATTCTGCAGAACTGCAATCTGAATTCACTTCAACAAAAACTGCATTTCTTTCATTGTTCTCACCTCAGGAGCCATACGCACTGCAGAGAGCCAGAACACCATAAATAAAAATCATCCTGCTTTTTATAAACGGCAAGCAAATAAGGTGTTTGAATCCACTTTTAAATCCCGTAAGACTCAAAAGTCTACCCAAGCGGGACTGGTTTACTGTTTTGTTACTATAGTTACTGGAAAATTGCTGTTGCTTCCCTTTGGTCTTTACCCAAAATCATACATTCATACATAAAATCATTATGTTAAAAGACCCAGTATACTACACCGCCGCATACGCACTGACCCAGGACTGTTCGGCCGGTGCGTTTGGTGATGGGACCCTGAGAGGCTTCAGTAACGCACAGAGGAACGGCCCGAATGCCACCGCAGACTCACCTGGACAGGTGTGCGCTCCCCACGGACAGGAGGAGGAGGAGGGGCAGGGCGCCGATCCAGCCGCGGGGCTGCATGTCTCCGTCCGCCGGCCCGTCTGCTTTCGCTCTCTCCCTCCGTCTCCCTCGCGCTCCTCTCCTCCCTGATCCCTCGCTCCACGCGTTCAACTGCAGGGGAAGCCTTGCAGGAGTCTGAGATCTCACACTCTCTCTCTCTCTTTCTTTATCTCTCTCTCTCACACACACACTTTGTCTTTCTGCCTCTCTCTCTCTCTCACACACTCTCTCTCTCTTTCTCTCTCTCTCACATACACTCTGTCTTTCTTCCTCTCTCTCTCTCTCACTCTGTCTTGCTCTCTGACTCACTCTCTCTCTCCCTCACACACACACACTCTCTGCTTTGTTCTGTGTTTACCTGCTCCTCTCATACACACGTTCCCTCTCTGTCTGTCTGTCTCTCTCTCTCACACACACACTCTCCCTCTCTTTGTCTCTCTGTCTCTCTCTCTCTCTCTCTCCCTCTCTCTCTCTCTCTCTCATGTACTCCGTGTGTCTGTAAGCTGGCTCCCAGATGGAGTGTCTCCCAGTCCTGGCAGGAATTCCAGAGGTGGGCTGTCATTACAATGAGTGACACGGGAGAGGGAGGGGTGGGGGAGGGGGGACGCGGCCTGGGGGGGGGGGGGGGCTTCAGACGTCTCCTTTCCGAAACCCAATACAGGGGAGCATGATTGATCTAGCGTGCTCTGTTCCTCAAACTGCACTGCTGGCTGGCAAAAAAATAAAAATAAAAATCATGCCTGAAATCAGTAGGATCACATTAATGCTACTACAGATTTTTAAACGGTCACTCTGTCCACCGTGTGCATCTCCCACTGTTCCCGGCAGCACCATTTAGCTTCCTGCCCAAGACTTTGGATTTCACCGATCTAGTCCACTTTATCCTCTCCCTGGCTTTTTAAAACAAACCCAGCTTTCAGGAACTTCCAGGAGGAAAACAGGCCACCATTTCCAGTCCTGCTGTGTGCTTCTGTAAGAAAATAAAACCAAAGGCAAGTATTTGGTTACACATAGCATGTATTAATATAACAGAATATATTAAACGATGAATGTTTTTTTAAATATGTGAAAAATACCTGAATAGACTGAAACTGTAAAAAGGGAACCTTACAAAACAGATTTAAACAGTGGCAGTGTAAATTCTGAAGATGTGGCACATATTTTAAATAATGATTCTTAACAAGCAGTATATACACACTCAAAAGCAAAAAAAAAAAAAAGTTGAGTAAAATATTTCAACATTGTAAAAAAAAAAAACGAATTTCAAGGTGATGTTCTGTTCTATACAGGAATAATTTCACTGGAATTGTAGTCGTCCCATACATTACACATGTATAGAATCATTTCCCAGGAATTGTAGTCCTCCCATACATTACACATGTACAGAATAATTTCCCAGGAATTGTAGTCCTCTCATGCATTACACATGTATAGAATCATTTCACTGGAATTGCAGTCCTCACATTCTACAGGTAAAAAATCTACAGGTTTGTTATTGTTATTGAATTATAAAGTGTCAATGTAAAAAGCTCATGCTACGCTCCCCTTTTGTGGAAACGCTCAGAGACGGCATGTGCGTTCCCCATTGGTGTAATAATCGGAAATAATCGGTCAAACGTATTCGGTTAATTGAGGAGCCCCATCTGTTACTCCCAGCTGGTTTAGGCTTTGATGTGTTTGGCCAAAATAGCCCCCCCACCCCCCCATAAAGCAAGGCTCTCACACATGCCGGCCTCAAGTTCAGGAGAAGATAATATCCGCTATTAAAGGCCTTTTTACGGGCCTGAGCGTCTGACATCTGGTCAGGTAGCAAAAACGCTCCCAGCTAAGGGAGATCTCCTGTGGGTCCCGTTCCACTCCGAAATCACACCTCGTCTCAAGCTCCGTAGATTAAGCGGAAAACGTTGAGCAAAATGGCACAACGGTTGTCATGAGCCCTTTCACCATGGCCTTTTAATGACAGAGTAACACGTGCAGCAAAACGCCATGCACAGGCCATAATGTGTACACACAGTGCGAAATGTCTTACACGTGTATTTATGTCTTATTCTGACCATGTACTTGTGGTTATGTTCCAATGACCATCCTTGCATTTATAAATAATAAAGCATCTAGTATTTCAGCATTGCTCTAAATTCTGTGTGACGCACTGAAACATGGTTATGAATGTTAATGATTGACAAAGCTTCTGAGTCGGTAAAGTTCACGAGTTCAGGATTAGTCAACAGATCGGCTCAAAAATCATGACAAGGGGCACTAGCCTGAAAAAATTTTGCAAAACCCCAACATGATAAAAGAAACAAAGCTCAATTACACCATGGTTATTTTGTGCTGAAGTTAAACAAGTTATAGAGAGACACACTAATGCATTTTAGCATTCATAATTTACCCTTGTGTCGTTCGATAAAGACAAGCAAGTGCTACCTTTTTCCTCAAGCTTCTGCTAGCAAGACCATGTCATAGTGGCAGTTTGCCAGGGAATTTGACCCGTTTCCTTTCTGAAGCCGTTTTGATAAAAGGTAGCGTAGAACAACGCCAGCCCCAGCGCACAGTTGATGGCAGCGTGCCAGCTTTAATGAAGCTCCTTCGTCTTTCATATTCAAACAGCCACAACATCAAAAACTCTGGAGTGAATGAAGCGGCTCACAGTAAAGCTCCTTGAATTTCACACACAGGGAGAGGTGAGGAACAAAGTTAATTACTCGCATATGAGTGAAAATGCCTGCCCTGCACAGCCAGGCTCTCCGGCAGCTTGGCTTGTGTGTGATTTCCGTGCCAAGGATGGATGTACTGCACCCGACGTGTGGTGTGTGTGTGTCTGTGTGCGTGTGTTTGCGCCTGTGAGTGTACATGCGTTTGTGTCTGTGCACGCTTGTGTATGTGTGTTTGCGCACGTGTGCCTGTGTGTGTGTGTGCGTGTGCCTGCGTATACGTGTTTGTGTGTGTGTGCCTGTGTGTGTATCTGTTTGTGTGTGTGTGTGTGCGTCTGGGGTCTCATGGTAGTTGGCTGCATAACTGACACATCTCTGGAAGAGATTTCAGCATTCTTCTGAAATATCAAGTTTTGGCCAAACAAACCAAACAGGGCTTATAGTCAGTAAGTGCCAGCCATTAATTTGTAATTTGCCGAGCGTGGGGCATGTAACATAGACCAGTTGTGAGATGATTGCAAATTGCAGGCCTCTCCAAAAACCAAGAGAGCCAATTATCGAGGTACTCCTCCATTTCAGTCATCCCGAGAAGCCTCTCAATCCAAGTGCTTCTTTCTGCATCCCAGAATAAGTGTTTCAGGCACTCGTGTTAAAAATGAATATCGTGTTATGAATATCACGATCTGTGTGAGAGTAGCATTATGTGTATTGACGTTGACTTTGAGCAGACATCTGTCTATAAGTAAAGGATTGAAATTGGGGGGGGGGGGGGGGTTGGGGGTTGTTGTACAACACTCACTCTCTGTCCTCATGGGAGAGAAGGGGCCCATTAAACAGCCTGCCCTGCATTTCTAAACCTTTTTTTATCCAGTTCTATCCACAAATCAGTATGAGGGATGTCATTATTGTAATTGGACATGTTGATAACTGTTTGGATATAATAATTTATTAGGCCTGTTAGACGTGCACAGGAATTATCCGCAGGAGAGAACAGCTAAATATTTGTGCTCGCTACGGAGTGGGGACCGGGGAAGGGGGGGGGGGGGGGAGTTAACATGACACCGTGTGATAAGAACCAAATCCTTACAATGGTGTTTAATTAATCAACCTTTTCTCCAGGCACAGACATTATTCAAAGCAACAACTGAATTAAGGGTTTCTTCTTTTTTTCTTTCTTTTTTTTTACTGAAATAATCCCTACAATTAAACCAGTTCCTTTATCGGAACGCAGGAGACAGAAATGGCTTGGCAAGGCCACAAAATTTAAACAATAGCCTCATTAGTGAGCCGGAATAATGTAATTATTAGAGTGCTCTAATGGTACTCTCATCGGAGAGGCGGAATAATAATTTTGTTAAAACGCCATAATCCTCTCATTACAGAGCTGTTAACTATAATACTACCCCCCCCCCCCCTTGTGATTGGTCAGATGTGCACTCTTCTACCCACATTACAAAACATAGGCACTGGTCTGAGAATTTCACTGTGCAATAAGAATAGATGTATGAGCGGCTATGTAATGATACTGATCATCTCTGTGGAAGGGAAAATAAAACCTGGTTCATGTGCTATTTCCTCTTAAACATGGAAAAAAAATCAAAAGTCAGAAGTACATTACATACAGGCATTTTCAGTAGACACTCTTCCCCTTTCACAGCACCTTACACAGCTTTTAAAAAAAAAATTTTAATTCTTTTTTTATTTTTTTTTACATAATATCCATTTTATACGGCTGTACATTTACTGAAGTAATTCAGGTTAGGCACCTTTCTGAAGGGTGCAACGGCAGTGTTGGCCCTGGGAATTGAGCCTGCAACCCTTTAGCAGAAGGTACACAGCCACCCGTACATTCAGCTGTATGTATCCCCCATCATGCAAGAGTCCTTAAAACCTTTTGTGTGCCACATGCTCTTCGCAATTCCTTACATCACAAAAACAGACAAAAAGTCTTCTCAGATTTAGAAGCCTTAGTTTCTCTTGACACCTTCAAGGTGCAGGATCCTCTACCTTTTTTTTTTGCCGAGATTTACACGGCTATAAATTAGACATCTTTTTTTTTTATTACCATCATTTTATTTTATTTTGTATTTTTTAATCTCACGCCACATTTAGCGCCTTGGATCTGTCAGCGAGCTGGCCGTCCTTCTCCTGCGCAGGAATGTTTGGCTGTACCCGAAGACTGAAATGTGACTTAATGATAATCGGTGGGGTAGGGGAAATTCCACGTCCTCGAGGGAGACAACATTCCACACAAGCCCACCGCTTGTTTGTTTGTTTGTCACCTGGCGCGCGTCCATAATACGCCGCTCTCGCACTGTTCCTGTCACGGACCAAAAACGCTTCTATCATTTCCCATTTCTTCTATCATTTCCCTCCTGGTACAAACAGCACCAGCCATTTAAAAAAAAAAAGATCTTAGAATGTGACTAAGTTGCTATCGTCACAATCAACCGTCACGGTTTAGAAACATGCATAAAACCTCTATTCGTGGATTGAATACATGCAGTCTTTTGGCAAAAGGCGTTCTCAATGTCGGTCCGGTCTGCCCAGCTGTACCCACATTAGCGGCCAGCTCCACGATCCTCGGTACTGTCGCTGAAACTAAACTCACCCCATGAGCTGATCAGGCTCCTCCTATGTGCCCTCCCTCAGGACCAGCCAAACCAAAATGTTTTCTTCCATACAGTTTATGCCTCTATTAACAGCACCCACCCTCCTGGAGGCTCCATTAGCCAATCAGAGAGCTACCCCCCCTTCCCCCCATTCACACCCCCCTGGGGACAGAGATCAGTCACCGAACGAATATAAATAACCCAAAAGGAGTGTTTGTTTCTTTTCTGCTTGCAACACTGCTTTGTGCCAAGCCCAAAGGAACATACGTACACCATGTTCTCAGGTCCTTTAATAAATATAATCTTTTTTTAAATCATGTATCACATTCATACAGAGTCCCATTGTCTCGAGATCTGATCTCAAAGCCAGAAAAGCTCCACAAGCATCAGCTGGCCTGCAGATGAGGAGATTAGAAATCGTGGCGATCGTTTTTGTGAAGGGGCCAGGTTTTAATTTGGCCAGGGCACTGAGGAACACAGCGTTCTCTAAGATCACACAAAGTTCTAAGAGTCTGTATCTCAGGACTTTGGGCCCTGCTTAACTTTGCATCCGAAAGACAACCCCCTCCACACTGCGCGGGGCAGTAGTCCCTGTCAGTGGCACTGGGTCAGAGCTTCCTGTTCGGACCAGAGAGAAGGAAGTCTACAAACGCCACGTCCAGCACAACAAAAACTTGCAAGCTTTCCCAGGTCGTCTCCAACCTCCAAACCTAAAGTTCTGACCAAGCCCACACACGCACCGCTAACCCTTCAGCCATGAGTTGGGAGAAGGTCACAGCCCGGCATGACTGCATCGGACAGTTTTAATTTCCGTCCTCCCCGGCCCCCCCACCAAACAAGCCATCAGCCCCCCGCATTTCGAGCATCCCCTCATTTTGAGTACCCCTTCATTTGGAGCGCCCCCGCATTAGAGCGTTCCGGCATTTCAGGCACCCCTCGCATTTCAATCCCCCCCCCCACCATTTCGTGTGCCGCCAGACACATTTCTCAGGCAGCGGAACGGCAGACGCCGGATCTGTTTCCTGAGCGCTCGGCGCGAGGGGTGACAGGAGCTGGAGTCAGGACGACACGCCTGACCGACTCCCGCCCCCCCCTCCACCGCCCCCCCCGACCGACGAAGCCGTGCAGGCCGACCCTAAACTGGGACCAGACCCAGATAAATCACCGTGAAACGGGGTCAAGTGGGCCTGGGCCAGGACACCAGATACGCCCCAGTAACCCGGGCCTTACATTACGGCAGAGTGGTTTGTGTTGTCTTAGGACAGCCGATACCCATTCACCCGCTCGGCCCAGAGAACACTGACTCTCCTCCCGCGCTGGTTTTCGGGTCGGTTTCGGCAGCAGTGAAAGCGAGCGGCTGCTTTTCGACGACGCGAGCGACGAGGGAAAACCATGACTTGCGTAGCGGTTCGTCTGCTGGAGCGGCGTTTTTTCCGTTGCGCACGCGTACGAATTAAATCCTGAGCTGTTGTTCGCAAATACATCCGTATAAAACCGTGTGAATCACAAGCACAAATAACAGGTTTTTCCTGTGATTTATGAAAAAAACGAATCACACGTTTTAGGTGATTTCCGAAAAAACAAATTACACACTTTTTATTTATATGGTGTATAAAACTCCTCACCACATAAATTTCATGTGCCTGTTCTCAGAGAGACTAGCTTAAGTCAAATTAATCTTTATAGGTTACATGTTCTCATCATGAGATAATTGAATATTATTCTTTTTTAGTTGTGCATATTTTTAGTAAGATCTTAAAAACACAATAGGCTATTCACTAAATGCTTATTTCATGCAAAGTTCATTTCATCTCAGTAAAATAGTATGAGGAAGTGTGTTTCACATACACACAAAACATGTGTAATTATTATCACAAACTCTTATTATAATCAATCATAAATCACAGCAACATTACAGACACACTGTTCCTGTGAATGACCAACACTTCACAGCATCACACAAAGACCATTTTCATGTCCAAACAAAGAGCTGGAAGTGCATGAGGGCTGCCGCACATTTTGAATAAAAGCTCAATAAAGATCCACAGTTAGTGGCACCGCACCGGTCTGTTATGATTGACAGGAAGTTCGCCTCGTTACCCTCCAGAGTACAGTGTGGGGTTTCTTGCATAAGGCTTCAAATCCGGCCATTTCCTTTATATTAATGAGCATCTGGTCCTACGAGGAAACTGACAGGCACATGCAAATTTAGGTTCTTTCTCAGGCTACTGCCAAACTTCTGTTTTTT
Source organism: Anguilla anguilla (assembly GCF_013347855.1). Lineage (NCBI taxonomy): Eukaryota > Metazoa > Chordata > Actinopteri > Anguilliformes > Anguillidae > Anguilla > Anguilla anguilla. The sequence continues at coordinate 34,171,383 of NC_049215.1, read as the reverse complement.
TGTCTCCAAATTCTGACCCTGTTATTGTATATTCATCTGTGATGTGGAAACGTGGATTTTCTGTTGTCTCACTGTTGCCAGTATCACGCAAACAAATTACAATTCTGGCTGCATGTTTTTTGAGCATAGTTGTGAAACGTAAGAAAAAACGTTGATTGAATACAGGCCTTTATCGATTTAAATGGGCCACAGACGATGAGTGTCGCAAACAATTCATGATCTGCAGTTAATAAGGTTGTCGTCTAAGCGATGGAAAGCAATGTGTGCGCGCGCGCGTGTGTGTGTGCGAGCACACGTGTGTGTTTGTGTGTGCGCATGTGTGTACATGTGTATGTGATTGGTTATGTATGCTATGCTGTTTTCATTGTCAGGTTTCTGAGGTCAGAGCAGAGACATATTTTGCAAGAGTGTTTAGCACACACAGCGCCCCCTGCAGGCGCCAATGTTCAGATTTTTCAGACACATTTAAAGCCAGGCTGGCTCATCAAATCAATGAGCTAAGCATCGGGTAAGCCCAGGTATGTAACCAGATTTGATCAATTCTGCTCGTCATCAACCAACAGGCTTAAAGAATTAGTATATAAAATTCAAATGAACTAGTTAAATGACCTATAGGTTCAATCAGGATGCAATTTCATATTAAATCCCACAACTGAAGCTTATCAGGAGAGGACATTTTAAGACACTATCACAGGCATATGCCATACAGATTAGGCACTTGATCAGACAGGCCATATGCTACAACAAGTCAATTTTTTTCATAAATTGTGTTCATGAATAATTAAGTGTGTTACTGAGGGTTCAAGCTACTAACACTTGCTAGGTTCTCAGAACTCAGAAAGGATATATTTGCCTCAAGTGCCCATAAGATGGACATACTGAATTTTCTGAAATTCTAAATACTGAAGAAAATTCTCAAATGACACATTATCGTGAGCTGGTATGCTTTTCCTTGATCGTTCTCCTTACAAACTATGCTTCAGCTGTGAAGCAATGGTTGTGAAAGACCCTCTGACTTCCAACAACAAACATAAATTTTGGTGGCCCCTGGCTATTCTGCCTGTATTTTCCATTCAAAATAAGTCTTGCACACTACTGTGTACCACCTTGTCCAGCGAGGAGTTGCTAGCTGCAGCGACAGATATGAGCGACATTAAAAAATTTTGCTCATAAATTCACTGAAACAACTCTCAGGTCCAAAAAATAATAATTCATTTGTGGCTCAGTGTAGGCAAACTGCACATTCTATAATCAGAGGAGCAACCTTAATGCAGATATTATATTTAATTGTAACTGACATTTCAAAAGAGACCCCAAACAATCAAAAGGTAGTGAACAATGCCTCTCAGCAATCCTTCAGTTTTCTTCCAAATTTTTTTAATTTTTTAAATATCTCATTGGTGGGATGAAATATGACATGCTGGAGGGTTTCTCACTGAAGCTAAATTAGACTGATTTAGCTAAATTAATTATTTTGCTTCTTGATTAAGGACGTGCAATCAATCAGTTGTTTCACAGGCATCGAGGACTGGAGAGAGCATTATTATTCCAAAAAATGTGGTTTAGAATCAATGCAGTATTGAAGTTTCAATATTATTTTTTCCACAAGGGGCAGTCTCGAGTGGTTTCTGCACTAAGCTTCGTCATCACTGTGAATGAATGTCTCAGACAGTAAACCCAAAGATCCAATCCGAAGCAGCAGTCACACATCTTAGACAGGTGACTCTTGATTAAAAAGTCTGATGATATATTGACTCAAAGACGAGGGAGTTCCAGCTAATATGTTACTGAGTGATTGAATGTTTCACGGACTAAGATGGATGGTGGAGATGCTCCAGCAACAGTAATGCAATCAGCATTCATCTTGTAATTAAATGGCTAACGATGATTTGGTTTATTGGAACAGCACACCGTGTGCTGTTCTGACAGATTTAATTATCTCTCGCGCTGCAAGATGACCGAGAAAAAAAATATGGCGATGGCGGCAAAACGGCCTCTCTCAACGCGCGAGCTGGCGTTCGGTCACAGCCGGTTACAGCTCGCTCTCACACCCCTCGTGCTGCCCAGCTCGCTCTCTGACATCTCACCCAAGTGGAAGTGGAATTTTACCACAGGAAATGTGTGCGGGCGGCCGCAGTGCTTCACTCCGCCACAAGAGGCCGCTGTCTACTAATGCTCACTGAAACGGATGGGAGGAAGTTGAACTGTTTGATTTCCTGCTTTTGCATTTCAACGGCACAGGAAAGATACTCATTGTCGCAGTTTAAAATGCAGTTAAAGATTGACCTTTTAAAAGCCAACTTAAAATGGGAAAGCTTGAGAAATAGCTGCTCTGCACTCCTCCCTGCCAAATGTTTCAAATTTGCATTGCTTTTTTTCCAAGTAAAGATTTGACAGTTTACAGTTGTTTTTTTTTTTTGTTAAATAAAAAAGTGGTATCTACAATGACATTTTTTCATTATAATTTTGTTTTTGGCAAGCAAAAGTGAAATAAAACTGTGTAATTATGCTTTAACTCAACAGCCGTTTTGTGATGTGCTGTAAATGACTTTGATACGTTTCCAAGCCAAATTATTTCAGGAAATGCCATTATCTACTTCCTGGAACACTTGTGTTTCTTATTTCTGCTTTCTTTTAGCTGTTCCAACCTCTGATAACATTGCGCGCTCTCTGGTCCACAGCAGTTTGTGGACCCAGCTGTAAGAAACCTGAGTACAAGCCTTCCTAAATCAAGCAGATGCAAGTGCCGACGATTGCGTAATATACAATAAAAACTAACCGTGAAAACCGATATACACAGATGCTGTAGTGCTCAGCATAACCCAGTCCTATTTCACGGAGAGTCTGTGGCCCTCAAGTAGTCATAGAGTGAATATATAGATATATACAATGTGTGTGTGTGTGTGTGAGTGTTTGTGTATGGTGTGTACAGTGTGAGTATGCAGTGCGTGTGCGTGAGAGAGTGTGTGAGATAGTGTGTGTGTGTGTTTGTGTATGGTTTGTACAGTGTGAGAGTGTGTGTGTGTGTGTGTTTGTGTATGGTGTGAACGGTGTGAGTATGCAGTGCGTGTGTGTGTGTGCATGTGTGTGCACATGCGTGCGTGCATCCACTACACTCTCTCGCTGAAGAAGCTAACTGACTCTCGGCTGCGATGCAAGTTCGGAGACTCCTGAAGGGATCACTGTGAGAGAAACAGCTGTGTCAGAGACATCCTGCCTCCTGGGTTGGAGCTGAGCAGTGATTTTAATGGCAGAGGGGAGGGAGATAAACACAGGAGGAGCATTGTGTGGAAACCTGCTTTGATCTCTTCCTGTTCCAGAACGTTCTGGGACCAGCCATGGGCCTGTCCAGTGACCGCTGTTCTGTGTGATCATCACGCATCAGTAGTTTGCGTAGCAATCTGCTTGTGTCAGTGTTGTGCATAATAATCAGTTTTCCTGTAAGATATATATAAATATTAATATAGCAATTGGTGTTGCCAGTTTTGTATGCAGTCAAAAGTCTTTTAGTGCTGCGTAGCGACAGTGGTCTCTGTTGCCCCTAGCGATGACAATGTCAGTGTTGCCTTCTCATGGTCAATCCCAGCATTGTGTGGAGGTGGCTGTGTCAGTGCTGCGTCTGGTTATCGGCGGAGCGCGTTGGTATCGTGTATAATGACTCCTGTGTGAAAGTGCGGACTGGTCACCCTGTGTCCAGAGGTGACGTAATGCTCGTCAGGACTCGGTCGAATGGAGGGAAAGTGGAAGCAGCATCGTTCACTCAGGAGTGAAGCTCCCCCTCCTCCCTCTCTTCTCTCCGGCCCAGGCTGACGTAACGTGCCGTATGACATCACAGCCGCCCGGTGCGATGTCACGGCCGCAGAACAGCAGCGCAGACACGGCGAGGACGAGCGCTGCGGCAGAGCCCGAGCGGGATTGGCTGTTGACGGCGGCCTCCCCGCCTCTCTCTCTCGCTCGGCGGTGAGGTCAGGCCAGCAGCGCCGCAGGGTGCCGCCCGTGAACGACCTCTGCAGCGCCAGCTGCGACCTTGGCCACGGAACACAGAGAGGGAGACGGCGGGCCGAACCGGTCAGAGGCTCTCACCGGCGCTAAGCGGCTGACGCTGGGCACCAGCGGCCTCGTCCCGCATCCAGGCAAATGGGAAGTCCATATTTTCAGACGACACGCAGTACACAGTAAAATGGTCTCTTATCGTTCATAGAAAGAGACTTCAGTAAGCCAGCAGGGTCAAGGACAGTTATTTTTTGTGGCTACAAACTGACGTTCAGGTCGCTAGGCCACGGCTCTTTAATAGAGACGACCTGTTTATTTACGAAGAAGGGAGTAGTCACAGTCAGCAATGCTGATTTGTGGCCTGGTTCTTTTCTCCTCTGGTCTCTTCACAAGACATATTAGATGTGACAGCATTGTCATAGCAACTGGGGGGGAAAAAAAATTCAGGAGAGTAAGCAATCACAAACTGAACTGTCATAATGACAAAGACCGTGTGAAACTGTGTCTGATCCTGCACCAAGGTTGCGCTTTCATTTAAAATAAGTAATGTGTATGCTTTATTGTTGTTTATGTAAATATGATGGTACTGTAAATTAACAGATTTAAATAACTGTACATATTATTTTAGCCTGGTCCTATGTGTGCTTAAAGGGGGTTGTAACTGCTATAAATCATAAATGGGGTAATGACAGACTGTTCATTTTGAAGTCCAATCACGATAAAATGTATGACCTGATACTCTCTGCCCACTGCACTGTACTTCTGATCAAGTGATGTCACAGTGGTTTCTGTTGCCAGGTGACAGAGAGTGACAGCGCTAAGACAACCTCTGGACCAGCATGTGATGTCACAGTGGTTTCTGTTGCCAGGTGACAGAGAGTGACAGCACTTATACATGCATGGAGTGTCTGGACCAGCCGGTGATGGGACCAGTAATGTGTGGTCCAGACTTGTGGCTCTGGAGATTCTGAAATCTGCGAAACCCCTTCACCTCAACCACCCCACCACCCCCCCACCCCCGCCACCCCGCCCCACCACGTACAGCAAAGCCTGACTGAGCCTGGCCCCACCCATCTCCCGTCATGAATACTGCAGGAGCTGCTGTTGTTCAGGGTGAGACGGGGGCGTCTCGATGAGCGCGTTCCCTCTAGTGCCCGGCATTACTTACTCACGCAGCCCGCCTGGCGGACCCCGCTGAGTACAGGCCATTAGCTCTCCTGCAGACCGGAGAATCTGCAGAGTCAGAGCGATCCTGGACAGACCAGGGGGCGGGGAGGGGCAGGGGCAGGGGGCAGGAGGGGAGGGGGGGGTCAGGGTTCACAACCCATGGCCGGAGGGCCATATTTTCAATTCTGGGCAGTTCCTTGCTGCAGTAAAGCAATACTGCATGCATTCTACGGAAACGTTTTTCGTGAATCCCCCAGTATGATGTGCTGGCTTACTTCCCACCTTGTGGGTGGAAAAATCCAGGGGTCGGAAAGTAAAAGTCCTGCCATGTGTTTCTTCCACCCATGAACTCAGCCATTAATTTCACTAATTAGCTCTATCACCTGACTGAAGAACTGTGCTAACTAGCAAATCCAGCTGATTGGGAGGGTGGAAATAAATAAGTACTGCAGAGAAGGTTTACTTCCTGAACCTGGATTTTCCACCTCTGGCACTGGGACCTATCAGGTTGCTGTATGTGTGGTATTCTGCGGAGTAAAAATGTTTGCTTCCTGGTGATTGCCTACCACGGGGCATGCATGTTGTGGCTTGACTCTGCGGTGGGGAGAGGGGAGCTTCAGGCCTCTGCTTTAGCGAACAGAGTCACCACGTCACCCGTATACACCGAGGGACTGGACTTTCACATAATGTTTTCTCACAGGAAATCGACTTTTGCTCTCCTAAATCTAGAAGTATTGAAGTACGCCGCACGTACGTTTCGATCGTACGTTGCATTCATGAACATCCGACAGTTAAGAAGTTAAAAAAAAATAGTTTACTGCTGTAAAAAAAAAAAAAATTCAGTTACGCGATTACACATTTAGTAGGCAACAGGGTGCCGGATTCACCTCTTCTTTGTGGCGATAACGAGCCACTGAATCAGTTTGCAGAAGTTTCGTTTCTGGTTTGGGTTAACTAGTGTCATGTGACAGTCAGAAGCAGCCTTCCAACGCCGATGTTGCTCGCAGCTCGCCGCCGGCGTGGGAGGAGTTCTCCCCGCAGGGTCTGCTCTCGAGACGTTAACGGCCTTCCTTCCTCTCCGAGCTCTCAGCAGCACATGGACCCCACTTCCTCATCCATTCATTATGCATGCCTATTGACCCGCCGCGCTCCATTATCACAGAAAATACACTGTCTGGACAGGGACGATTACTGTCTGAGACACCGGGACCATCTCTGCAGCGTAAGCGAGAGAGAGGGAGGGGGGGGGGGAGAGAGAGAGAGAGAGAGAGAGAGAGAGAGAGATCTCAAGCCTCATGACCAAGGTGGTATCATCAGTTTCAATCTCAGTATTTTCCTAAGTTGCAGTATTTCAGGATGGCAGTGTGGCTCTGCAGTGTGACCCTTCAGTGTGACCCTGCAGTGTGGCCCTTCAGTGTGGCCCTGCAGTGTGGCCCTTCAGTGTGACCCTGCAGGTATGTGGTGAGTGGAACGGATGGTGGCATACGGGGCCGCAGTACACGTTCATGCATTCCTTCTGCTTCATGGTGTCACCCGCATTGAGAGAAGTGTCCACGCCCAAAGGAAATTACAAAACAGATGATGAAAGCGGGGCATTGCTGTGTGTGTGTGTGTGTGTGTGTGTGTGTGAGAGAGATTGTGTGTGTGTGTGTGTGTATGTATGTGAGTGTGTGTATGAGCATGTGTGTGTGGGTATGAGAGCGAGTTTGTCTGTGTAAGCGTGTATGTACATGCATGTGTAAGTGTGTGTGTGTCTGTGTAAGCGTGTATGTACATGCATGTGTGAGTGTGTGTGTGTCTGTGTAAGCGTGTATGTACATGCATGTGTGAGTGTGTGTGTGTGTCTGTGTAAGCGTGTATGTACATGCATGCGTGAGTGTGAGTGCATGTACTGAGGATCTCCATTTTTGCGTGCAGACAGTCTGAATACTCTCAATACAAATGAATCTGCCCCCCGGCCTGCAGCCTGTAGCCACCATGTTGCTACATCCGCTACACACACAGGTAGCGGCCTCCGTTTTCACCATTATAAACACATCAGTTCTATGGCACAGTTCTGCTCGAGTCCCATGCTAACCGCAGCCAGACGGCGCAGGCCGCAGTGATTACAGCTGCGCAGCTGTAATAACTGCGCAGCCCTGGCTCCACTGTCACGCACAATCCGAGCGGCGAGCCGACCCAAGGGCATGAGACCGGCGAACGAACGTCTCACCAGCACCGAAGGGGTTAAAAGTCCTCTGCTGGGGATAAAGCAACCTGCGGGGTGTGTCCAGGAGCAATTTACTACCATAATGGGCACAGCTAAATATGTGTGTACACCCATTCTTTAAACGACTACCCTTGCTGATTGTTCTCATTGTGACCGTCCTCATTCACCGTACCCGTTTCCCACAGGAGAAGATTATCAGTCTCGCACAGCGGTTTCGTTTACGCCCCACCTACCCGCCCCCCCCCGCGCTCCACCACCGCGTGCCGTGCGCCCGGGAGCAGGCGGAATGCTCCGGAACTCCTCAGTGCGTTCTGCATTCTCACTGCTCAATAATGCTAACCTTAACGGTAGCCACAGCCGCAATATTGATCAATGTGCAATATCCGCTGCCAAAAGAATTTAATAAAACAAAAAAAGAGCGCAACATAAGGTCTTGTAACCCCTGTACTGCATTCCAATGTTCCAATGAGAAATAAAGAGAACTCTATATGAGAGCTGAGTATGTACGTGCATGTGTGGAGCAGAAGCTTCCTAAAAGACTTGAATACAGAGCACTAACTCACTGGTAAATTGAGTTAAATGGGCCGATTTGGTAATGGCTTTGCTGATAACCTGATAGTTATACGTTCATCATGTGAATATATGTAATCTGACAAGAGGTACTGTACAGTATATATAAATTAAAAAGAACCTGGCTGAACCTGTATATTTGATACTATTTTGCTCAATGAGACTCCACGAGGCCAGCCCACAGTTTGGCTTCTGAAATGCGAACTGAAAAAAAAAAAAGACAATTCAGATTTCCACGACCACGCCTTGAGGAATTGTGCTTAACTCACCACAGGAGCACCGCATTCGTGTGCATGTGCAAGGCATTGTGTCATTGTGTACAAGTGCACGCTTTTTTTTTTTTTTGGTTGTTTTTTAAATGCTTTTTCCCTCCCACTTTCTCTCCAGTTTGTACTGGCCAGCGGTATAGACCACACCCCCTGCTCAGGCGCCGCAATCTCTGCTGCCATCGTGGGAGAAAGCGGCTGGGGGGCGGGCGGGTATGGGCGTTCTCCGGCGAAGCACGCGATGTCGCCAGCCGCTCCTCGTCACACGGCAGCCCGCGAGCTCGCGCAGATACGAGGAAGCCATTTTACACGCGGCGTTAGCGAGCAGCCCGACCACGGGCAACCGATCAGCTGGCTAGGGTCACTACAGAGCGAGGAGACACGGATCCCAGGCCACTCAATCAACTGCCAAATATACACCATCCTGCCAGGCTACAGGCTCCGCCCACTATACGCCACCCTGCCAGGCTACAGGCTCCGCCCACTATACGCCACCCTGCCAGGCTACAGGCTCCGCCCACTATACACCACCCTGCCAGGCTACAGGCTCCGCCCACTATACGCCACCCTGCCAGGCTACAGGCTCCGCCCACTATACGCCACCCTGCCAGGCTACAGGCTCCGCCCACTATACGCCACCCTGCCAGCCTACAGGCTCCGCCCACTATACGCCACCCTGCCAGGCTACAGGCTCCGCCCACTATACGCCACCCTGCCAGGCTACAGGCTCCACCCACTATACGCCACCCTGCCAGGCTGCAGGCTCCACCCACTATACAGTACTCTTTTCTAAAATAATCTGGCAAAGCAGTCAGATTGCTACAGTTTTAAACCTTTTGCTCACACCTTCGCGTTAATGAGATTGCGCAGCTGAAAGTATTACTTCCAGTTCTGACTAATTTACCAGGCCAGAGTTCAGAGGTCAGGGTTCATAACGGTCTCTCCCCACCACGCATTCTCTCCAACTGAATCTTCTCTCACGCAAGCGTGAAAGATGGGATTCTACTGATAGCCTCCTTCCTGGAGGCAGGGATATTCTGTCCTGTTTGGTGTTGTTATTGTGAAAGGGGGTCACAGTGAGTGATCTTCGCATGATCCCACATTCCCGCTCTCTCAGGCAGAAAAGACATTAACCAGGGCAGATAAACTACTCCGATATAACAAGTAAAATCAAGTCCAAGCTTCAAAGCTCAGGCTCAAGTCTCCTGTGTACCTGTCACAGAGGACGAAAGCCCAAAAGAAACAAAGCACTGCATTAAGTGTGTTGTGCAACAGAAATATTTAATCATATTTTTTAAAATCATCAATGTAAACTTTAGTTGAACCATAACTGCCATAATGATTTTTTTTTGTGTGGATACATACTCAGAATTAGTGTCTGAATGAGTCTAAGGGAGAACTACCTCCTTTTATTTCCTGTTTAATTTCACAATGGAGAAGGAAAACTAGAGTCAACATAATGTTTGCATAATACTACACTGAGCGCTTCACTGAGTGCTACACCAAGCGCTATACTGAGCGCTACACTGAGCGCTACACTGTACACTGAGAGCTATAGTGAGCGCTACACTGAGCACTATATCGAGCGCTATACTGAGAGCTACACTGTACACTGAGCGCTACACTGTACACTGTGCGCTATACTGAGCGCTACACTGAGCACTATATTGAGCGCTATACTGAGAGCTACACTGTACACTGAGCGCTACACTGTACACTATACTGAGCGCTACACTGAGCGCTACACTGTACACTGTGCGCTATACTGAGCGCTACACTGTGCGCTATACTGAGCGCTATACTAAGCGCTACACTGTACACTGAGTGCTATACTGAGCGCTACATTGAACGCTATACTGAGCGCTACACTGTACACTGAGCGCTACATTGAGCGCTATACTGAGCACTATACTAAGCGCTACACCGAGCGCTACACTGTACACTGAGAGCTACAGTGAGCGCTATACTGAACGCTATACTGAGCGCTATACTAAGCGCTACACCGAGCGCTACACTGAGTGTTTTGATGGCTCTGTAGAGGATGTGATCTTCTGCAAAGCAGCAATACAATTAGAACATGCAACAGGTTTTGTTAATGTGGAAGGTGTGGATTTATCCCAGAGGCAGCAACATCCTGTTACCTGTCTCACTTCCCTACTGAGAGCACACAGACATGCACACAGATGCACAGAAACACACACACACCCACGCACACACATATACACACACACACACACCACACACAGATTTTTGTATATAGAGGTTTCACATGACTATGCATTCATCATCCAAAAAAGGAACTGATCAGGTCAACCTAGATGCTAAATTACCCAGCGTGCATTGCACATCCCCAAGGAGGTCAGAGGTCATGGATGTGAAGTGGAGTTGAAGGCGGATTCAAATGGGTCAGCTTCCCAGAGCAGCTCCCAGGAGGAAACAGTGCAGTGCCAAGGGACGGAAACAGAGCAGAAAAACAGCCAGAGATCCAACCGTACAGAGTCCTGTGTTATTACACAGACGCATGCACACACGCACACACAAACACGTGCGCGCACACACATACACATACAAGCACACGCACACACGCGCACACACACACACACACACACACAAGCACACGCACACACAAGCACGCACACGCACGCACACAAAAACACGCACACACACAAGCACACACACACACAGACACCCACACACATGCACAAACATGCGGCAGTGTAGCATAGTGGGAGAGGAACTGGGCTTGTAACCGAAAGGTCATAGGTTTGATTCTTTGAGCAAGGTACTTAACCTGCATTAATTTAGTATATTTCCATCTGTATAAATGGATGCAACGTAAATGCTCTATATAAAGTTGTGTAAGTCGCTCTGGATAAGAGCGTCTGCCAAATGCCTGTAATGTAATGTAACACACACACACACACAGACGAGGACGGACCCGCGTGCACACACACACACACACACACACACAGACACACACACACACAGCATGTTCAGTATTTTTCGCAGGTGCTGCAGAGGGGGACGGGGAAGTCCCCAGGGAGATACTCTCTGAGTGTGGCCTAGCTCTACAGCCGACTGCTCTGAACATTACCCAGCAGCCCACTGCTCTGCACATTACCCAGCAGCCCACTGCTCTGCACATTACCCAGCAAAGCTCCAACTAAGCCACTGGGGGAGAAAAAGACAAACATTTCATTACTATCAGGCTTTGCATCCTAGCTGCACAAGACGATCTGTAAACCAGAGACTGCAGTGAGCAGCTTGCACAGACCCCAGCTATCTCGGTCTCATCTTGCCTTGCGGTGTGCAAGTAGCTGCTAGAACAGCACCCTCCCAGTTCATCTCACACCTCTCTCTTTGCCTCCACCGCCCCGAGTGCGGCCAGGTGGCAAAAATAAAACACAACAGTCAAATTTACACTATGATTATAGCTCAGATTATTCGCACCCGACCCCCCCCCCCCCGCCTCCAAATTATACCCCATGATGTATACATGTATGCATTATTATCTTCAGACTGCATTTGCAGGTACCATGCATATCTACTTTTTTTTTTTTGGAGACCTGTTCTGTAAGGAATTTTTGGAGAGCTCCATTTTAGCTCCCAGCAGCCAGCAGTAAGAGGTCTCTGAGGAACGCCTCGGACATCGATGTGTAAGAACCTGTCTCAGCACGCAGGCTGAGCGCCTGTCAGCGGCTATAAGCTGTTTCTGCTCTCCTGTCCACTCCTCCATCTTGGGCTGCAGGATGGTGTGGGCATTCCATCTGGACACACACACACACACACACACACACACACACACAGTCACGCACACTCAATCTCACACTTACACACACAGACACAGACTCACACACTCCGCCCACACACACACACACAAAAAAACACTCGATCTCACACTTAGACACACAGACACCACACACACACACACACACGTACACACACACACACACACACATACACTCAGACATTCACACACGCACACACAATTATATAGAGATAAACTGAGAGACACAAAGAGAGAATAAGAGAGAGAGAGAGAGAAAGGCGGGTTTATATTTGCATATCATCAAATTTGCTCAGTATTTTTCTCGATGAGGAATTAACTGAAACACCCAGTTTGGAGCGCTTCAGTCTCGTTTTTATTCAGGGCAAAAAATCAACTTCTGCCTGCGACCACTTCCTCACCGCAGTCTGACACGCCCCACCCCTGGGGGAGCGCAGTTACACACACCTCACTCTCACACACGCCGCGGCAGCGCTGCAGTCCCACAGCCTCATCGGGGCGGGGGCGGGGGCGGGGGGGGCGGGGGAGCCCAAACGCGAGGCGTGTGCACAGCGTGACACGGACCTGTCCCGTTTCTGCAATTCTGAGGGGCCAAAATGAGACAAGAAACACGTTGTCACCGCCCCTCCCCCGCCCCAGCGCATCGCCCGCCGTCGTCCGCGGAGCAGTTAATGCAGCGTGTGGAAAATCCATATTGCAGAGCGGCACACAGAGGGACGGGGAGCGACGTTCAGCCAATGAGCTGTCTGACACGGTGAGTCATCAGCCGCTAAGTCACACAGCGGACAGCGGAAAGGGCTGGGTGGTGTGGGGGTGGGGGTGTGGGGGGGGGGGCTCACAAGGCCCGGACAGCAAAGGAAGGTCCGGCGAGCATCAACCCCACAGTAGATACGCTGTGTTGCCCTGAAGAAGCACTTGAACAAGCCACTGGCAAGCCTGACAAAAAAAAAAAAAATCCTACAAACCACCTGACTGACATATTCATCAAGCGTGCTGATAACCAGCCTTCAGGTCTCCTTTGTGACATCACTTCACATCACGTCAACCCAAAGTTCCATTCGCTGTTCCAACCAATCGCATACCGCGCCCGACTCTGAGCACTGTGGTCTCCACTGTTTCCAAAGTCCGCTTGAAAGTACAGGACGGGTTTGTAGGGGAATCGCTATACCTGATCTATATCGAATTTATCTGATCTTTAACAATGTCAAAAAAATTGTGAAGGAAAATGCTTCATGGAGCTGACAGAAAACATATGTTTGCGGTTGCTGCACGATTTCAACTACGGTGCAGCTAATAACACCTGTAGCTTCCTTTTCAAAATGGCAGCGCAGGGCTGTGTGACACGTCAAAACCAAGGACCCTTTCGTCTACAGCTGGAATGGACGAAACACAGCAGTCACAGATCTGTGAAGTGTATATATATATTTTTTAACAGGAGGCCCGAAGACGAGGCAGAGAAAGAGCATCTCAGATGAGGAAATCGGTTGAGTCAGCAACACTTGTACGAAAAGCTAAAAAAAGAATGCGTCCTCCGTCAACTTTCACTCGCACGAAGACCACTGAGGGGCCGAGGCAGACAGATAGACAGGATGTGATGTGACAAAAGGAGACCTGGGGGTTGGTTATCGGCACACTTCCTGTCCCGGTCTGACACACTTCCTGTCCCGGTCTGAGACAGCTCCGTGCTGCTCGTTGCTGCACCCCCCGGCTAAACCTGAAAAAGTTCGCAGATTGTGTTTCTGCAAAGTACGCGGCAATGTTACAAACGCTGACAAAACGCTGCGGTGACATTGTGAGAACGTTTCGTGTGTGTTAGCTCAGCCGGTGCTATTCATAGCTACACTGGCATACGACTCTGCAGAAAGAAAAAGTGCTGTCCCTTAAAATCTACTCAACAGTACCAGTGTACTGTTCCAAGGGTACACAGAAACACAGACACATACAGACTACATCGCAGCAGTGCCTGCTGTTTTCAAATGAATAATATTTTAGGGAGCAGGTACACCATAAGCAGCAACAAGGATGGCAAAATCAGCTTGACACCATCCACATTCACTCTGCTGAGCAACGCTACAGCCTCTTTTTTTTTGGCCTGATGGCTGTTGTCTGGCTCATAGCCTTCCATTACATAATTCTGCACAATTCAGCCAAAACAATTGGGCAACAAAATCCCCCGAATTATCCTTGTGGAAAGATTGCAGTACCGTAGGTGTTGTCAAGGATTTGATAATTTGACTAGGCTGCGTTCAGGGTTTGGGCCCTCCACAGATTGCAGTGAAGTATTGCATCAGCTTGGGTTTATGAAATGTGTCTCCTTTGTCTTAGGCTCTGTCTGTGTGCATTATGCCACTTAACATAAGCTCTGTTTGGCTGTGCTGTGCAATTAGCTAATTACCACCATTCATTTTGATCCGCAAGTGCGCAATTTATACGCGTCTTGTGCGCCGGGGAAACATTAACAACGACAATGAACCACCGACTGTGTAGAAAGCACGCAACAAAAAAAAAAAACGTAAAAATAAAACATTCAAAATTAGACAACAAAAAATAGCAGGAAACAGGGAAAAAAAAAAAAAAAAAAGGCCTACAACAGCTCTGGTGTTGTTATTGCTCTTTCAACAAATAATAGCCTGGACTTCAAAAACAGCGCCAGTATCAGAGGCATTCACACTTCCTGCCCCTCATCCTGGGACGCCGCTCTGAGTCACACACAAACACACGGGCCGTTTCCCAGGGTTCCAAGCGAAGTCCGAGGGTAATTTGGGCCCCCGAGAACCAGCAGGGGAACACGGCTGAACACGTCTGTCTCAGCGGCGGCGACAGGAAGCCAGCCGTCCTCTACCAACCACCTTTTAAAAAAAAACAAAAAAACTTGCAGACGGCTGGGGCCACTCGCGCCTGCGAACCTCAGATCAGCGGACAGGGCCCACGGAGCGCACTTGTCGAAATCGATAAGGGGAAAACCCATCCGACGTGCGCGAATAATTTCACTTCGTTTCAAACCAGGCTGCTGCGGCGGTTTTTTTTTTTTGCCGCGAAACGCACGCAGCGACCACGATGCTCGTTTCTCACGTCGATAGCGCTTCACATTTACACAAGTGGAGGGAGAAAATCCCCACGGGGAGCGAAGCAAAGAAAACCCGGTTTGTGGGGGTCAGAGGGGCCTTATTGCAGGGATTAACCAGACTTGTGAAACAAAAAACTCAAGAACAAAAGGACGCGGTGTAGGTGAGGCGGAGAAGGTGAGGTAGAAGAAAGAAAAAAAAAAAATAAATAAATAAAGCTTTTTTTCCCCCCCATCACCTTTTTTGTGTAAGACAGCACTGATCTGGTAGCTAAGTGCCCTCAGCTGAAGAGCCCACCTTACAGCTCATGCACTTCTTTAGTCACGGAGCTGACCTGCTCACATTCTAGGCCGGTGAGATCACCGTGCCGGTTAATAATCACACAGGACCCCCCCCCCCCCCCAACCCCACCCCCCTGCCCCGACCCACCCCCACCCCGCCCCCCGACCGAGCACAAAGGCTGTGTTTGGCTGGTCTGCTCCAAGTTCACCGGCTGCAGACAGCCTACTGCTCTCGTCTAGCTGGCACGGAACTCTCTTTGACAAACTGTCTGCTGCCCTGTCCCACAATGCAGTTCGCTTGAGAGTAAAAAAATAAATAAATAATGTAAATATAAATTATATGGAGCAGGACAAACACCACCACCATAACATGATGTACTGTATATGCGCCGATTTAATTAAAAAAGCATAACGTGAATTGCTAGTATATTAAAAAGGAAGCAACAGAACTGTTCCACGTTAGCCGGTTCAAAGTCTCTGGGCTATTATGGTAGCGAATCGGATGTCTAACCACTCAATTTCCTGTATAAACCCCCCACCAGCTCTGCTCTGCCCTGCCCTGCTCTGCTGCTGCCCTGCTCTGCTCTGCCAGCACTGTCTGTGTGCCTGCTGGTGCTCTGCAGCGTTTTGGCATTACAGAGCCAGCCTCAGATCACGTGCAACGGGACAGGAAACGTACCCACTCCCAGACAACGACACAGAAGAGAACGAGCACCTCCTTCATAATGTTAATATTTATACCGCAACATCTTTAATAACGTTTTTTTCACGCCTCCTATTTTATTCTGTCAGAGGTTAGAGATGTCTGAGGTGTCGACCCCCCCGCCCTCACCACCCCCATTCCCATCCTGAGGGGACAACCCCAAGGGAGCCCGCTTTTCCCAAATTACCCCCCCCTCCAGTAACCACCCCCCATTCCTCCCTCCTTTCCGAGCCTTGAGGCTACCTATCGCACCATGGCCGACGCCCACGCCGTCGGCAGCACAAGGTACTCCAGTCTCCCAGAGAGCCGTCGCTGTCTTTCCAACTGTCAAACGGATGCCAGTCTAGCCTGCTGCCTTCGTATTTGGGAAGATACTGGCGCACGTTCCAGCGCATGTTAGCGTCAGGCTGCTGTGTGTTCAGACAGGCTCCGCAAATCTCGCGAATAAATCTGTCAGATTGCGATCGACGCTGCAGGGCTATCGCTACGCATCCTGCACCCCCCCTCCCCCCTTTCTGAATCTTGGAAAGTGACCAGATTCACACGTGCACTGTTAAAACGTGCAGCGCACGTGCACAGAATGTACGGCCCGTCAATCTGCTCAGCTGTCAGCGGTAACGGTGTGTGTGTGTGTGTTTGCCCCACAGCCTGGCTTACAGGCCTTCATCACTCCTCCTGCCTCACAACCACGTTAGCAACCATTAAAAACGCATGCGTACTGTATGTGTCTCTGCCTGTTCTCTCTCTCTCTCTCTCTCTCTCTCTCTCTCTCACTCAATCACCCACTCCCTCTTTCTCTGTCTCTCCATCTGTCTCTCTCTTTCACTCCCCCCTCTCTCACTCACTCCCTCTTTCTGTCTCTCTCTCTCTCACTCCCTTTCTTTCTGTCTCTCTCTCTCACTCCCTCTCTTTCTGTCTCTCCGTCTCTCTCCCCCCTCTCTCTGTCTCACTCACTCACTCTCACTCCCTCTCTGTCTCTCCATCTCTCTCTCTCCCTCTCGGTCTCTTCATCTCTCTGTTTCTCCCTCCCTCTATCTCACTCCCTCTCTCTGTATCTCTCTCAGAGGGCGAGTGGGTTACTGGTGTTTTACTGAGATTTGGGGAAATGGTGAATTCCAACGCAGAAAAGAGCACATACTTTCACATCCTAATATGGTCAAGTACTGTCTCGCTCACGCACACCCCACACACCCCTTGTGCTCCACAGTACACTTTACTGTGGAAGACACCTCCAGCCTTCCCCCCCCTTTTTTTGGAACTGTGTGCTTTCTAAAAAACTGTGGAGCGGCCACACCACATGTATTTATTCAAGCGTTACAACCCTCAGCAGTCATCGACTGTTAAGAAACTAACTGCTAAGTATAAAAATAATATCATTACACTGCGTGTCATTCTCAAACTGTTACACCAACTGCACTGAACGGGTCCAGATAACAGTTCCGACTGGTCAGTGATACAGGAGGTGGTGCGAGGTGTTGTCGGTGCTTTAGGGGAAGGTTTAAAGTGCTATAGGGTCAGGAATGCAGCAGGTATAGCTCGCCTGGGTCATGTTGTAGAGGCAGAAACGCTGGGGGCTTTTCAAGACCAGACTTGATACGGGGCCAGATACCATCTAGTTTTTCGCAGGCAAACGGTAAGCACAAAGGTACTCTTCAGTGGTAGGAAAGTGGCGAGCATCGCTGGGCTGGACGGCCTGTTCTCGTCGTTATGTAGCACAGTGGGTAAGGAACTAGACTTGTAACCGAAAGGTCGCAGGTTCGATTCCCGGGTAGGACACTGCCGTTGTACCCTTGAGCAAGGTACTTAACCGAAATTGCTTCAGTATATATCCAGCTGTATAAATGGATACAATGTAAAATGCTATGTAAAAAAAAGTTGTGTAAGTCGCTCTGGATAAGAGCGTCTGCTAAATGCCTGTAATGTAATGTAATGTTAATACTGCTATTATGCTAATGATGTTACGTTAATGTTATGTCATGTCATGTCATTATGTAGATTGCATGTGCTATTCAGGCAGGTATAGGGTGATGGTAATGATTTAGGGTGTAGTATGGGGATTGTGTGTGCAGTTGAGGCAGGTATAGGGTCATGTTAATGATTTAGGGTGTAGTATGGGGACTGTGTGTGCAGCTGAGGCAGGTATAGGGTTATCTTAATGCTATGGGAGCAGGAGTGTGATTTACTGTTGTACGGCATGACTGCCCAATTTCCCACCTGTAATTTAAGGGGAAAAGAACCAGCTCTGCCTGCAGCTGGAGGCTGTGAGCTAAGCCATTATTTCACCTGTGCCCTGGGATTCTGCAAACCAGTCTGGTGACTTTCCCTTCCTGTCCCAAGACCTGCTATTCCCACCCACAACAAAATGTACTGTAATGCCAGGCTATCGAATGAATCCTTTGAAATGCCCCAAGGGGCAGTCCTCTTTTTACATTGTTAACCACTCCTTGTCATCTGATACCTGTATAATGCATACCGCAAAACTTCTCATGTTGTATAATGTCCCATTTCCAATACGACCATTGAAAACTTTGATCATACCCTACGCTGGACCCGATGATTAGTCAAAAACCCTCTTAATCAAGACAAAACATCATACCATTACTTTAACAGCAAAATCAGTGTCAAAGTTAACAAATTACACATGTCACTTGTTCACGTCTACAGGACATATCCTATTGCAAGTGTCACTGGCTTCTAGCCAAACGCTAACTATGCTACAGACATTTAAGACTTAAATCAAAGGCTCCTGCTTGCTTCTGATGTGACAGAAATAGAAGCACACTTGTTGGTAAAAGACCAAGCCGTGTCAGCGGATTTGAACAATAACTACTTTTATAGAACCTGGCCAACAAAAACAGTACAAAGTGCATGCACAGGAATAAGTGGTCATGTGATCAGAGCAAAGCAAAACGCATTTCTTTCTCAAGTATTTTACATCAATAAGATACCCTTTTTTACACCTCATAAGTAGAAGTCCATATTAAATACTAAGTAAAGCTGCACATAAATATAGTAATGTACAGTAATATAGTGGTCAGATCACAGAACGCAGGTTACGTCCTTCACCTGACTACACAGTAGATGTGGTGCATTTTGTCCCAGGTAGCAACCCTTACTTATTGTAAGGGTTGTGATTGGCCCTGAGAGGTCGTGCATTTTTGATCCAGCTTGAATATGGCTGCTCGTCCGAACTCTGACACAGTGAAATGTTACACATTAAAATGGATGTCCGTAGGCTGTTTTTTTTTTTTTCTTTTTTTTTTTTTGCCAGCTCTGAATTGCGCAAGACAGCTTGGTCCCGGATGCTTTTCTTGGATGACACATGCAATGCAACGGTGGGACGGTACAAAGCAACAAGGCCTGTGGCCTAAACCACTCCTATCCCTCCTAAACTTTCAGCCGTTGTTTATTTTCAGCCATTTTTGAACTTTGTGGGTCTGATTGTTCACTGAAGTAAGAAACAGACTTGGACTTGAGCCATCGTGGAGCAGCTAGGGCTCTCGCATTAACATTTATCTGCAGCCCTGTTACTTCATCCAACACAATAGAGATGTCAGTAACGGGCACATTTGCGTGACAGGCTCTGTGTGGCAGGACATGACATGGTGGGGGAAAAAATAAATTTCCCCAGTGCCCCTTCCTCCTCCCCCAGCACAAAAAAAACCCCACAGAAATGCCCTCACCTCTATCTGTCTGTCTCTCTCCCTCTCTCTTTCTCTCGCTCTCTCTCTCCCTTTCCCCATTCCAGATACAAAGGGTTGTATTGAGGAGAAATATCTGGCATTCATTCGCCAAGCGCGGCAGCTGTCGCAGGGTGTTTCCCCATTGGCCGATTGTCACCCTCGGCTTTTGTGTCTTCCAATCATATGGACAATGGCGGGATCGGCTTTCCCACCCTGGATATGCTAATGGGGGAGACGGGGCTGTGGGCAGGAGGTGGGTGGAGGGGGTGGGGTGGGTGGCTGTTTGGAGGAGGTGGACGGGGTGGGTCGGGGGGTAGGGGAGGAGGAGGGTTGGGTGGGTGTGGGGGTGTTGGAAGAATGACTCCCCCTGCCCAGTCTCACTCACACAATGAGCCGGGGCTGAAAACGTGTGTGATTCATGAATGCCACCCAGCCGCAAAACCCCTGCCAGCCACGCAGCAGTGCAGGCGGGTCACAGCAAACCTACACATGCGCTGGACGTGCTGAAGATCACTGCAGCTAGACATGCGCTGGACGTGCTGAAGACCACTGCAGCTACACATGCGCTGGACGTGCTGAAGACCACTGCAGCTACACATGCGATGGACGTGCTGAAGACCACTGCAGCTACACATGCGCTGGACGTGCTGAAGACCACTGCAGCTAGACATGCGTTGGACGCGCTGAAGATCACTGCAGCTACACATGCGCTGGACGCGCTGAAGATCACTGCAGCTACACATGCGCTGGACGTGCTGAAGATCACTGCAGCTAGACATGCGCTGGACGTGCTGAAGATCACTGCAGCTAGACATGCGCTGGACGTGCTGAAGATCACTGCAGCTACACATGCGCTGGACATGCTGAAGATCACTGCAGCTAGACATGCGCTGGACGTGCTGAAGATCACTGCAGCTACACATGCGCTGGACGTGCTGAAGACCACTGCAGCTACGCATGCGCTGGACGTGCTGAAGATCACTGCAGCTACACATGCGCTGGACGTGCTGAAGATCACTGCAGCAACACATGCGATGGACGTGCTGAAGATCACTGCAGCTACACATGCGCTGGACGTGCGGAAGATCACTGCAGCTAGACATGCGCTGGACGTGCTGAAGATCACTGCAGCTACACATGCGCTGGACGTGCTGAGGATCACTGCAGCTACACATGCGACGGACGTGCTGAAGATCACTGCAGCTAGACATGCAATGGATGTGCTGAAGATCACTGCAGCTACACATGCGACGGACGTGCTGAAGATCACTGCAGCTACACATGCGGTAGACGTGCTGAAGATCACTGCAGCTAGACATGCGATGGACGTGCTGAAGACCACTGCAGCTAGACATGCGACGGACGTGCTGAAGATCACTGCAGCTAGACATGCGGTAGACGTGCTGAAGATCACTGCAGCTAGACATGCGATGGACGTGCTGAAGACCACTGCAGCTAGACATGCGACGGACGTGCTGAAGACCACTGCAGCTAGACATGCGACGGACGTGCTGAAGGTCACTGCAGCAACACATGCGATGGACGTGCTGAAGATCACTGCAGCAACACATGCGATGGACGTGCTGAAGATCACATGCAATGGTTCCTATTTTTTATTTATTGTTTGTTCCTTCTGCAGCAGAGAGGCCTGCTTGTACAGAGGCTTCCTCCTTATCGAAAGATTCTTACCGTTCTACACTAATGCAAGTTCCCTTTAAGAGCCCCTCCCACAACTAAATGAGTCCTAGTGAAGACACGACCTTCACACAGTGGTGATACAGTATGACTCAACAGTGGTACTGGCCTCTCCAAACACAGGGATAAGCTCAGCAAAGAGCTCTAATAACACAGGGATAAGAGCTCTCAGCACAGGGGTCTATTAACACAGGGATAAGAGCTCTCAGCACAGAGCTCTAATAACACAGGCATAAGAGCTCTCAGCACAGAGCTCTAATAACACAGGGATAAGAGCTCTCAGCACAGAGCTCTAATAACACAGGCATAAGAGCTCTCAGCACAGAGCTCTAATAACACAGGGATAAGAGCTCTCAGCACAGAGCTCTAATTACACAGGGATAAGAGCTCTAATAACACAGGGATAAGAGCTTTCATCACAGGGCACTAATAACACAGGGATAAGAGCTCTAATAACACAAGCATAAGCGCTCTCAGCACAGGGCTCTAATAACACAGGGCTAATAGTTCTCAGCACAGAGCTCTAATAACACAGGGATAATAGTTCTCAGCACAGCGCAATAATAACACAGGGATAACAGCTCTCAGCACAGGGCACTAATAAAACAGGGATAACAGCTCTCAGCACAGGGCTCTAATAACACAGGGATAAAAGGGACTGAATATTTCTCTTCAATTTCCAACCTGTCATTTATCCGCTTTACCATCACATGCTTTTACATTCTGAAGCTCCCACCCAGCTCATAGCTGCCAGTTCTGCAGAGCCTGGCTGAATACGACCGCATCCATCCCAGCCATTTTTCACATCAATCAAACTGCAAAACGTGACTGCAATTTAACACACACTTCAGACCTTCAGAGACAAGAAAGAAATCTGCAGCCTCTGCTTCCACTTAATTATTTTTTTCCCCGTTGAAAAAAAAAAGCAAAGCATAACCAAACAGAACTGTACTGTAACTAAAATTTGTACTGGAAAAGCGAACGCAGTTTTAGACAGGGATTCCAAGGCCGCGGAAGTGCGCGAACGTCAGCGAGGCTGTTCCACTCCGGAATGTGGACACGGTTGCGGAATGTTAATGATTAGTGTAGCCGGGCAGAGACGGGAGAGCAGCGGACCACATTACTGTTTGGGTTCCTAAACAAGTGCTTAAGCCCTGCTAAGACGTGAAAATTGCGTAACCACATACTTCGCTGGCCATTAAAAAAAAAAAAAAAATCACATTCCTAAAAGGACAGCTTTTTACTTCGTTCTTTAAATATAAGTTTCTGTAGAAAAGAAAAATCTGTAAACACACAATTCACTGACTTGTGCATGGGAAACAGAACTGCTAAAATGTCAAGGTCCAAGTTTCATGGCAGTAATTCAATAACTGTGGAATTAAACAAATGTTTCAATTGTAACGGTTTACAGTAGCCTCTGACTGAAAATTACACATGCATGCAAGCGCGCGCGCGCGCACACACGTATGTAAATGCACATATAAATAAACAATCAAAAGGAAGGGGGAATCCAGACAAAACCACAACTGAAAACTTCTGAACGAATACAGAGATAGAATTCTTATTAAAGAAAAGCTAGTTAACTCATTCAGCAGTTAATAATATTGAAAGCAGTAGTGATCTTTACAGACATGTGGAAACACTAGTTCAGCTTTTAACAACATCAATGAACCCATCCGTCAATCAATTCAACAAACTAGAAAGTGTTTGTTATAGCATATTACTGATGGTCTCCATTTTTCGCAGTTGCTCTGGATACGAACATCTTAAACTATAAGATTGTAAGGCCATGCAGCGCATAGCTTCACCACTGTAAATCTTTTCTGTGCTAACCAGGAAATGTTCCCTGGGAAGGGGAAATAAAAATAAGAAAATACTGATCAACTTTCGAAAAAACAAAACAAAACAAAACAAAAAAAAAAAGAACTACTTTGTCTTGTCCCAGGAGTGTTGCCCGATTGCAGTGGAAGTGACATTTGGAGAACAGGCTGCAGAGATGACAGGACAAGTGCAGTGGTTTCTTACAGGCCGCATAACAGGGGACATCAGCCAGATGGCTGACTGTAGCAGCGAAGAGTCGAATGTGATTCGTGACCTCTGACCTTTCGGGTGTGGTTTCTGAGGGATATTACTGCCCTGTCCTCTGGAGGAGTGGACAGAAACAGAGGATCCTCACAGAGAACCACGGACTGCACGGCCAGCAGGAAGCACAGCCTGACCTTTAGCACGCAGGGTTTTTTACAGAACAGAAAACATAAAATAGTAAAAGCGAGAATGTTTCTAAATGAGGGGCCTTCTCTTCAAAACACCTCCCCCCCATAAACTGTGGAATATTCTTTTACTGATAAATGCAATACTTTTTTTTTACATCTATTGTATTTGCTGAAACACAGGACACCAGTTCTTCTAGCATTTCTCAGTCTTTTGTATTGTTAATCAGTACAATAATATGTCAGCACACATATGGTAAATAAAGAGGTATAAAAAAAGCTCCACATCTCCTCCACCTAAAACGCATCCACACCACATCAGATAGGCTGATAATGCTGGAGGAGTACTCATCTCACACAGCTGATTGGCTGTTCAGGGCTGCTGGGTGAAATTTCTCAGTGCGGGAGTGGGGTGGGGGGGATCGGGTGCTGGAGGGATGGGCTGGGGGGGGCCGCAAGGCTTTCAATACAGACTAAATCAACCTCATGCTTATATTTCTGTATGCAGAATGAAATACTGTTTGTTTACAGTGTTACACAAAAAAAATGCACAAAACCCTCTATCCTTTTCAAAGGTTTCCTTAACGGTGTGTATGTTTGCACACATACAGTACACACCTGAGGCAAAACAGGGTAAATGTAAAATGTGTTAAATATTCATACCCTAAGCCAGTGGTTTCTGGGAAGGCCCCCGCAGGCAGTCCATCATGAGCACGTCATCACTATGTGGGCAGGGGGGGGGGGGCTCCAAATTATATGAATTAGTGATGAACCCAAACACCTGGCATCTGTTGTCTTGGTGCCCTGGGGGGAGAGGTGGTCTAATGGGGTTAATCAGGTACACACACACACACGTACGTATGTACACTTATGCAGGTACATTTGCTCACACACGCACACATTATCAGTCCATGTACGTATGAACTGTCGCACACACGCACACACACGCACACACTCCCACATTTTCTCACTGTGTGTGCACCACATCCTGCCATCTTGGCAATCTACGAATGCCGTCATTCAGATCTTTAAATAACTAAAATCTTAGGTTTTTTTCCTAGTTTATTGACTCAGGCTCAGAAAAACCTTATCGAGGTGGAAACTAACTCTTCTAAAAGGACTGGATGTACCGAGCCGGTATCACACAGGGTTGTTTTTTTTCATCTTCGGCAGACATTTTACAAAATTGTAAAATCCTCCCTGAAGATATTTATGAAATGAAATACTATGAGACTGGGAACCTTCACTTGGAAACAGAGGCAGTATTCTTCAGACTTCCAGGAAAGCCGTGCCATGAATCTAATGTAAGCAAAGAGACGCTTACATCACTTCTGTCTCATTGCTTCTCTTGATATTTGAGTTGGTTTCAACTCAAAAAGAACCTCGAACCTGGGCATTGGTTTTAAATGCCATTCCTTTTATTGTAATTTCTCTGCATCAATGCTAAACACTCTTATCACGAATCATTGCGCGCAGGGCTTCGTCAAGAATCATCCCAAAAGAACAATTGTTTGTCTGTGCGCACGGAAAAACGTGTCATAGCAACAACATAGATCTGCCGCAGTTTTGAAAATACTGGGTTTTTTATTTCGTAGGTCTGAGACAAACAAGGAAGCTATTTGAACAATGCCATGCATTCAAAGGTCACGCTGCGTGTACCGTAAGGCGCAGTTCTCCTTTCTGTCTAGCCAGGGGTGTCTTCTGCATTGGGAAAGACACAGTGAACGTCTGTGCCGCGGCAGCACGCAGCATCTCGGACAGAAACACGTTATTTTCGAACAGAAGCCGGAACGCCGTCGGCTCGGTGCGCACAGACAAGCGGCAGGTTCATACACATCCTGGAATGCTGTCAAATGAGTAGCCCGTCACCGAGGAATTTTCCGGCTTCTGTTGCACACACACCTATGAATGGGCTCAGAGTCGCCGTGGAGTGCCACAGCGCAATCACACACGCTTCTCAGCTACTGTCGAAAATAAAAAAAACTATTTGCGTTAAAGAAAAACGGAAGCGCAATTCCAAGACGCAACTTCTAAATTGTAGTTGCAGATTTAATGATTCAAAAAGCTTTCGAAATAAAGCCCTTGCTATCACACCGTTAAGAAAGTTGCACATTTCATTATTTAATATAACTAGTGTGGATATTGACTTCGGAGAGGCACGTGATCCACACATTATGATACAGTTGGGGTCATTGGGGATCACGCACTATATGGGAGAGGTTCCAGGACACTCACCATCTGTTGAGTAACAAGGTGGTTTCTCTCAAAAGTCCAGATCCTCCGGAAAAGACGACACTAAATCCCGTAAGACTCGCCGGTTTTGGCTTTAGCGCGGAATGAGATTCTATCGCTCCGCTCCCAGTCAAATCTGGATTAGATGGGAGATTGATCCATGAGGCCTGCAGGCCAGCATTAAATCACAGCTATTGCTCCAGTCGTATTTTATTAAATCAGAACTGGCACGCGTTGTGCTAAGTACAGCAGGCTTGCCTTTGGATTAATGCAAATGCAAAACAAAGCACCTGGACAAGGCACAACCGAGAGACAAGGGATAATTAAGGCCTCTTTTTATTACTTGTTCAAACTGCGGTTGATCTGGCTCCGATTCTCAAACTGAACCGCCGCTTACTGTTGCCATGACAAACTGACGCTCGCTGAGCCGGGGATTGTGTCCTAATGCAGCGATCAGAACTAAACCAATCCCGTCACAATTCTGTGATTACAATGGGAGCACCAAAACAAACTATTTTCCCAGGCAGAACAGCTTCGTGCTTGATTTAAGCAGTCGTATCTGAAATCTGATTGGACGACAACAGCTGTTTGACGGGAAGGAATGACAAAATGGCTCTCACTGTTGTTTTTCAAAGATGGGGTAATCCCCCTCCCTCTGCAATCTCCCACTCATCTTATCAGGCCAGTGAAGGAATGTAGAATGTTGTTGCCAAAACTTTTTTTTATTTTTAGGTCATTGTTCCATGAAGGGTAATATAAAACAGTTCTATGGCCCAAGTTCATGTGGTCTGGTTAGCACAGATTTGCTGTGTATCGAAGACAAGGCATGGAAATCAAATGTGAACAATGCAATTGTCTCACATAATAAATATTAGTTAATTCTCATAACTAACCTCAAGCAGAGCAACTATCTGATGTATCCTTCCATATTAAT
The DNA here is from genome assembly GCF_013347855.1 of Anguilla anguilla. Lineage (NCBI taxonomy): Eukaryota > Metazoa > Chordata > Actinopteri > Anguilliformes > Anguillidae > Anguilla > Anguilla anguilla. The sequence continues at coordinate 34,144,588 of NC_049215.1, read as the reverse complement.
CTTACCTTCCGGAACCATCCACTGATCTTTCCCAACTCCTGTATCGTATGTTCCAAGCTCTCCACCATCTTATTTGCAAAATAATTTTCCTCACGTCAAGTTGACAAGATGTACACGGGTTCAGGTTCTCTAGAAAAAAGAAGAAGAGAAAATAAGTAGAGGGTTAGGACAAGAGGCAAACAGCAAACACTGTGCAACCATGACAACTAAGTGGGGTTCCATCATGATGGATGAGGTCAGAGGTCAAATCTTGTGTTAATGCAGTCGTCAGACATTTGGTGTTTCCTTCCTAATGAACTGGATATGGTGCCTGGTAAGGCAATCCAGGATGTAATTCACAATGAGGACTTTTTCATGACAGTTTCTCAAGTTCAGTCTTGGGGGGGCACCCTGTGCACGCTGGTTTTCATTCCAACCACAGTTGCAATCCCAGACTTTTAACAAGTTTGTTCATTTTTCTGAACAATAACACGCAATCCAACTCATGAACTGAGCAGTATAAGCGTTCTCTGTCCACTCAATTTTCCCTACTCTCCATTCACTGAAATTAGCAACGTTTTTTTACCTACACTATCTGCAAACAATGGCGCTCGGTTCGGCATGGTCACTCCCCAGCTCCTCTCGTGCGCAGAAATGAGGAAGTGAACATTTTCACACACAGCTCGCACCTGCTTCCATTCTGCTTCCTGTCCTGTTTCACTAAATCTACGTTTATCAGCTCTTGCAATTTATTGCCAGTGAGGGACCACAGCCCAGTTCAAAATACCTGTTCATTCCATGACAGTCTCATCGGCTTTTCAAACGACGACTGAAGACTCACCTCTTCAGGCTGCACCTCTCCCCATCCCTCCCTTCCCCCCTGTAAATGACTAAACTTAGGGTTGTAACTAGGCAGCTGTTTCGTAGGTGACTTAGGTGCATTAACTGTCTTAACGACTACTTGTATTTTTTCCATAGACTGCGTTGTTGCCGTTCTCGTTGTTAGTGTTAATCAGTTTAACCTTCAGGGTCCAAGTTGAACTATGCGGTTGTTCCCTGCACTTGGAACGGTACTTCTCTCTAGGGGTTTCGTCATACTTGTTCCTGGTTATGGTTGTACACTTTGTTGTACGTCGCTCTGGATAAGAGCGTCTGCCAAATGCCTGTAATGTAATGTAATGGCTGACTGTTGGAAACGCTGGAAGGAAGCTGCCTAAACTTGTGCAGAGTATCCCTGGTTTGTAAAGCCCTCGCCAGTGTTTGTTTGGATATGCCGGGCCTGATAACGGGCTGGCAGTTGGACAGTAATTATGATGTCATTAAGATGAGGCGTGGTCTTGGGCAACATCAAATGAAATGGGTTTAGGGAGAGATAAGGGAGGGGGGCGCTCCTGCCCCTCCTTAATCGAATTAAAATCTCGTCATGGTGGCAAAGACCTGGGCTTTTACTATTAAACAAGGGTTCTGTCTTTGACCTACCGTGAGGGGAGAAGTGGTTTTAGGCAGCTGTTCAGAGGCTTCGGAGTTTTTATTCATCCATGCTTCCTTACAATAGCCTCTTCAATAGTTTCTTCCTAGACTCAATGTGGGGGTGTCTCGTGGCGTAGCCTGTAGAGCACTGTCCACATGCTCATTACGAGCAGCGACATCGGCGGTTCGAATTTCGACCGCGCGACCTTTGTCACGCATCTTTCAATATATATATATTTTTTTAAATGAATTGTAAACACGGCTGATTCCCTCATGTAATAATAGCACCAGAGTAATTTTGCACAAAAGAAGGGCAATACAGGGGTGACAGTTAGCAGATTAATTTCAAGTTTATTTTGTTAGTCTTTCAGGATGATTTAGGCACACTGTTTTGCCGAATGTCATTAATAATATTGAACACTGCTGTATATGCATAGGTCTCTCATTCACAGAAATCTGTGGACCAAACACCAAGCACTCATAAAACAGACGGCCATTGTGTTTTACCGCCGTGGTCAGCCGACCACTACTGCTTTGTATCAAATATTACACCAGTGATGTCATACAGTTTCTAAGGTTACATACATCAAAAGCCTATTCAGGAATCCCATGATGTATGACTCGGTGTATAAACGCGGTCACACTGTGCTCCTCACTGATTTATCTGTGGGCATTCGTCTAGGTTTACACTCTTCGACGTAACGTCTTGAGAGACGTTTTTTTTTTCGGAAAGTGTAAAACGAACTTAACACCGTGTGTTAATGGTGGACGTGAGAGGCGGATCTCTTGAATACATACACAAAAAAATAATAAAACTTTATCAGCCAGTTTACATCCCGATTTTCCCTCATAACAGTGTAATCGTAGCCATGGAGGAGGAAGCAGAGGCCTGCCCTGAATCCGGTCAAGCCAAGACCTTACTTGTTTTCTATGTTACTTCCAAATAGAAAAATTATGAGCAAGAAATGCACTGAATTCTACTCAATGTGCATCAGTTTCAGAGCGAACGCCCGCACTTTGTGGTTGTTTTGTCTGTAAGTGTCTTATCTGTTGTGATGCTTTTGTGTGGACCCCAGGAAGATTAGCTGATGTTCTGCATCAGCTAATGGGGATCCTAATAAAAGCCTACATACTTGTATGATTTTTGTGGGACGCAGGGGCATCACATAGATCTCAGGTTATGAAAGGCTGTCAGTCACACGAGCACAGCTCAGGTACACGGACCCTACACAGCTCAGGTACATGGACCCTACACAGCTCAGGTACATGGACCCTACACAGCTCAGGTACATGGACCCTACACAGCTCAGGTAAACGGACCCTACACAGCTCAGGTACATGGATCCTACACAGCTCAGGTACATGGACCCTACACAGCTCAGGTACACAGACCCTACACAGCTCAGGTACACAGACCCTACACAGCTCAGGTACATGGACCCTACACAGATCAGGTACATGGACCCTACACAGCTCAGGTACATGGACCCTACACAGATCAGGTACACAGACCCTACACAGCTCAGGTACATGGACCACACACAAGGTTAGACTACCCCTACAGAAAGTACCCCAAGAAGTGAAACCAAACATCATAGCAGCTAATTTCCGCACCAATATCATCGCCCAAAATCACGCCTCGACTTCAAGCGAAGGAAATAGCTTCTAAAACAGAGCATGGAATCTGGTTACTGGCAGCCTAACAAGAATGTCACACAAACAGGAAGTGCAATCAGCACTGAAGAACTGACTTCCTGATATTGAAACAGCTCAGCCCGACGCTATACGCGGCTCGAAGAGCAGACACGTCTAACATGATTTTTCAGGGCAAGGCCGCGGGTTTTTGTAACCATGGAGACCATTGATAAATACCTCTTTGCACCTTAAACCTGCAACCGTTACATCATCACTAGTATGTGGCGGTGAATGAAACACGCAACCGTACCCAAAAATCCAAGCCAAACGTAAAAAATAAAATAAAAGAAATAAATATATAAAGCAGAAATGTGGTACACTGGGAACCAGTGGCAGCACACATGCTTTTCATTTCTAGCTCATTTTCAGTAGGTATCATTTGTCACTTCACACCCAGCCGGTTCCTGCTAGCCCTTTCAATTCAGCCACACCCAGAAACGTGCAAAAGCACCAACAGCACTAAATCTTTCATGCCTGCTCCCATAATCATAGCTGATTTATAATCCAGATAAATGGAGCACAGTTTTGTGTAATTTACAGTTTGTCAATGCTTTATTACACGCACACACACATGCACACACGCACACACACGCAAGTATGTGGGTATGTCAATAATATCCTTCCTTAGTGTCACATACTGTACTTTCATATTAACATCCATTTGGTTTTGATAGCTTATCACAAACTGGGTACGGAGAAACCACTAATTCACTAATTCATGAGTGATAAAAAGGGTCCAGTATGAGTTGCTTACACTGATGCACTGTAGGCAAGGCTCAGTAGTTTAAAAAAATGTTAGACTTGAGCATGTTTATAATAGCATATATTATCTATTCTATAATTATTATCTGGAAAACATATTTGCTTGTTCAGAGTACAACACTGCTCTTACAAAAAACAAAATAAATAACTTTTGTTTGCCTCAAGTACACTTTGCCTCAAGTACACTTTTTCTGAACTAAACCCAGGCAGTGTGCTTAGAAGTACACTTTTTCTGAACTAAACATCGAACTTTTCATCGAATCTGCATTGATGAGCATTGTTATATATATTTTTTCAAAACGATATTAAGCTCTATAAAAAATATGTGAATGATTACTGGTATTTAAATATGAAATATGTTTAAAATTTGCGCTGTAAAGACGTAATCCCATTCTAGAAAGGTCCTGGTACTGTCGAACTTGCCCATATCTCACCCCCCCCCGTTTGGACACCTCGAACTCAAAGGCATCTGTGTTCTTCCCAAGATCTCCTGTCCACAGCCAATCCAACCACGGTCTGTCGCACCACTGACAGATGGCTGCTCCAAGCTGCTGGCCAACATTCAATACAATCAGCTTTCAGTCAAATCATCGTTAGCATTTGTGTGTCTCCTCGCCTGTACAGACCCAGCAATGCAACCGCACTCCACAGAAGCACATCAAAACCAAGAGCACGCCGCAGATCGCGTCAAAAGGAAATCACGTTATCCTACTCTTTTAAAAATATTTTGGCAGTTGGGACAAAATAGGGGGATTAGCCAGCCACTGGTGGTGGGTGACTTGGCGGGCACACCGCTAACGTGCTAACGGTTAACGCCGTTCCAAAGGGCACTGAAAGGACTTTTTGGCGCTGAGTGGGCGTCCTCCCTTTTAGGGCGCCCCTGTCTCGGGTGCATCTGTTTGTTTGGACGCGTAGATCGGTGCCATTTCAGTTGCTCCAAATAAAACTCCCCTTGTTTCCACTCGCTCACACGCTGGGAGGCCAGGGCGTATAACTCACACCTGCAAAGAGAGAGAGACTGACAGAGCTGTACGGAAAATCGCCACGGAACAGCAGCCCTGGGGACCGACCAATTAGATTACACCAAAAAGGAGAACTGACCAATTAGATTGCTCTGAATAAGCACGCTACGTGGAATCTGTGTCCAGTAACGTGCTCAGCGCACCATGTGGAACCTGTGTTCAGTGTTCAGTGTGTTGAGGACCGTGCTCAGGGAGCCACGTGTAATCTGTCCACTGCTGTATTTGGCATATCACATGCCTGTGTTGGGCAATGTGTTGAAACGCACTTCAGAAAGTCAAACGGACTAAATGACGAGGTGCCATACTGTGGACACGTGGGATTTTCCATTGATTATTTTAAAACATTTTTTTAAATTTGCTGTTTAAAATGAGTGTGTCCATATCGTGAGCGGCATCTCGGTCTTATGACGACCGTGCTTAGACTGCGAAGAAAGAAACAGGCTCAACGCCGATGCCGCAGTGTCTTCATTATCACGTTCGGTCCTGAAGCAACTGCGTTGTGACAGAAATATCTGTGACACAACTGAGCAGCTGTGGCACAATTCCTCCAACAGTCGTCGGGCTGGTAAAGTACGTACCAGAAAATGATGTTTTACTGGCCTGATCTTGAAGTCAGTTAAGTCCCAAGAATCAGCAGACGGCGTTACTGTTAACTTTGGTGCACTGAAAAACCAAATGTGTATGTGGTTATGCAGACAAAAACACAAACTACTGAATAAACGCTGACATTTTGTGTGTTGTTTATGTTTATGTATTTTGCTGTGCATTGGTGCTATGTTTTAAAATGTATGACTCATTTCTTTCATTGGTCAACCCAGTTCTTCTACTTCAAAAGCCACTTTCCCCCCCCACATGTACCACCAAGCTTTCTAATATGGTATATAAACTCTTCACCTACTTCCTAGTGAGCTCAAAAGTGTCTTCGGCCTATTTCAGGCTGAGATACTCATTTAGTTCTGACGGCTATACGTGCGTGCCTCTGCAGTGTCCAGCCCTGCTGATGTGGTTTCTTCTGAAACGATGCAGCCGGCTGTAGACGAGCGCATTCACAGGGCCAGGATCTGGTTTAGTCACCGTTCTGAAAGAGCTGTGTTGTGTGTTCGCTCAGCACTGACCCACCATGGACTTATTAAAGACGATATCCGAACTGTGACTTCGAGTTTCTGGCTTCAGACCACAATCCAACCGAATGTTAAAATACCTTTCATCGCGCACAAACACTACGCTAGTCAAAAGCACCTTAGAAGATGAACTTCCCCTCGAAGTTAGATTCATTTTTATATCTAACAATCTAACATTATACATTAGCAGTGCCACGAATGAGCCTTAACTCAGTTTTAAGTACAAGTACTTCCTGTATTCTGCATTCTGTTTCAATTGGCGATTCATAAAAGCTGCAAGACTTACAATGGGACGAACACACAGGAGAACAATACTGTATGTACCGGGTACTTCAGTGCATTACGAGAAGAGACTTCATTAAAACTTAACCACGTAGAAAAAGAAAATATATATTATTTAGAATGAGGATGAAGGGTAAATAAAACAAGCCTAGGAGGAGGGAGGGAGAGAGAGTGAGTGAGTGAGTGTGTGTGCGTGTGTGTGTGTGTGTGTGAGAGAGAGAGCAAGAGAGAGTGAGTGAGAGAGAGTGAGTGTGTGTGAGAGAGTGAGTGAGTGAGTGAGTGAGTGCGTGTGTGTGTGTGTGTGTGTGAGAGAGAGCAAGAGAGAGTGAGTGAGAGAGAGTGAGTGTGTGTGTGTGTGTGTGTGTGAGAGAGAGTGAGTGAGTGAGTGTGTGTGTGTGTGTGTGAGAGAGAGAGAGAGAGAGAGAGAGAGCAAATGAATAAACAAACGGAGAGATATTGTTTCTGGTGTTTTTTTCTCTCCCCCTGGCTGTCAGTGACACATGCGCCTGCAGTAACAATAAACAGTAGCAATGAATCATGGGAAACTGAGAACGATGCGTCGGAAAGATAGCTGGGAGGCCCATGAGAAGGACAGAAGAACGAGGAAAAAAAAAAGAGTAAAAAAGTGGGGCTGAACTCTTGGCCGTCCCTGTGAGCTGAGCAGCTGGTGTCTATCCAGTCCGCACTCCACAGGCTGGTCTTGGAAGACTCTTACATAACACACACGTACGCACGCACGCACGCACGCGCATGCACGCAGGCAGGCACGCACACACACACACCCGCACACGCGCATGCACACTCACACACACGCACACACACGCACGCACACACACACGGTCACACATACACACACACACTCACACATAACACACACACACGCACACACACGCACGCACACACACACGCTCACACACACACACACACACACACACACACACACACACACACACACGTAACGAGAGAGACAGCTGCAGCTGTAGGACGGAGAACAGGGGAAGCGATCCAGCCATCAAAAAGCACAAGGCCTCAGTTCTTGTGACGGCTGAACTCGGTGCACCGCCCCCCCCCCCCCCCCCCCCCCCCCCCGCGATCCCCACACCCCCCCCCCCCCCGCGATCCCCACACCCCCCCCCCCCCCCGCCTTCCCTTCCCCCTACAGTTGGCGGCTCGCCAGCGTAAACCTGAGCGGTAAGTGCTCGCCAAATTAAGCCCCATCAACCAGCTCCACCAGGGATGCGCGGGGCCACGCTCAATCGCTAATGACAGCGGGTTCTCCTTCGCCGTCGGACGGGGCGAAGACGTGGCATTCCCTCCCTGCAGTTTAATTAACCCCCCCCCCCCCCCCGCCCCGCACACCAGCCTCATTACTCATGACGGGTACAGAGATCACAGGAGGACAGGAGACTGCCTCAGAATCCAGCAGCCCTGTAGGCTGCCCAGTGGAGGATGGGCTCCCCCCTCTCAATAGCCAGGTTCCTCTCGAGATTTCTTCCCATTGAGGAGTTTTTTCTTGCCGCAGTTTGAGGGTTTTTCTCCCCACTGAGAGTTTTTTTTTACCTTAAGTACTTCCTATTTGGGGGTTCAGGCCTGCTGTTTGCTCTGTTTCCTGTTTTTGCTCTGTACCTTGCCTTGCTACTCTGTAAAGCCTCTTTTTGACTCAGTTCTTCTGTAAAAAGCACTGTACAAATAAAATTGAAATTGAATTGAACTGTACGCAGAAACACAGGCTTATTTGGTCTTATTTCGTTGAGGCACGTCCCCCTAAGCCCTCCTGTTCTCACTCATCCCGTCTCTCCTCAGTCATACCGAATCCCGCGGTCAAACGAGCGCCTCATTCCACCCCTGCTAGCTTCTCTCTTTCTCAGCACAGTCCCGTGTGGCTGAGGGTGGCCAGTGGCCAGTGCTACCCCCCCCGTGGGACCAGACCTGTACTCCCTGTCCCCCATCCTCACTACCAACTCAAAAAACCACGGGTGTCCTGTCGTGTGCCTGTTCGGCGCGGGACCTCCGATGTGAACCCGAAGGCAAACTGCGGATCGAGCGTCGCTCAGAGCCACCATTTAAGGCTGTCGTCACGACGCCGTCCTTTGAAACCCGCAAATAAAAATGGATGCCGTTTACGCTTCCAGTACGTAAGGGCTTTGCACGAGTGAAATTTCCCTGCCCTTACTAGCTCCAGCAAATTCTTTAAAAAAAAAATCTTCATTTTTTCCACCAGCGCACGGTCTTCAAGAACTCCAGCGCTGACCTTTTCTTAAGAGCTGTGTCTGGCTGCGTCATGACAATGTGAAAAAGGGCCTGGCGGGGGCGGTGGCGGTGGCGGAGGGGGGGGGGGGGGGGGGGGGGGGGGATTGTTTTTCTCCCTTATAAGGGGTTTTTAATAATTCCCCGCTCCTGCCAGCATTCCCCGTTTCCCCGGGCCCAGCGCACGGGCGTTTGTAGGATGAGAGCACTTTTTGTTTACTACAGCGGGCCTGCGTGCTCTCACACAAACCCGAAACGCTGCTCCGCTTGTAAAACACAGCATTCCACATGCGTCTCCAGTGTCGGAGCTGGCAGCGCTTTCGAGTTTTTTGCCGAGCGCCAGCGAGACATTCGGCCTCTCTCAGTGATCGTTTCCTGTGCCTAAACGAATGCCATCTTGGGGCATTCTGTCATCACCAAAACCCGCCCCCCCCCCCCCCCCCCCCCACAAATAAATGTTTACGGATCCCCAGGTCAGGTGGTGAGAATGTGAGGGTGACGTCATAAGATCTGGAAGACGCTCCCTTTTCTGGAAGGAAGAACTGCCACAAGAATACCTGCAAGCTGCAGCCAGCCAAATCTGCTGGGGGAAAAAAGAAAAAAGTATTCAAGAACCACCAGGCTAAATATAAAAAGGCGTGAAAAAGGAGGGTTAGTTTAAGGGGAAAAGAGCCTGTGCCTCTAAAAAGGTGCCGTGTGTCTCACAGCAGTGCAGGTGGGTTTTTGTGAATGATACGATAACTTTGTGGAAAAAGGGTGCATTTTACTGGATGACACAGTATGTCTGTTACTCCGACATCAGATCATTTTCAAAAGAAAGCCATTCTTTTTTTTTGGTACCCAAATTTTGATACCGTTGTTCTAAGTCGCTCAGCTTAAGGATGAAGCATGTTGCCATGGGAACATGTGCGCCAACATAACATCTTCCAGGAAAAAGCAGGCTTTAGATGGCAGTGTAATAATGTTGTATAAATTTTTGTAGAGGAATCATAATCCTCGCTCTGGAAACACGCAGACTATTTGAGTAATCGCATTCTGCAGAGAGCAGGCTTCTTTTTTATGGGCAGCAGTGTAGTATAAAGGGTAAGGAGCTGGTCTTGTAACCTAAAGGTCACAGGTTCGATTCCCGGGTGGGACACTGCTGTTGTACCCTTGAGCAAGGTACTTAACCTGCATTGCTTCAGTATATATCCAGTGTAAGTCGCTCTGGATAAGAGTGTCTGCTAAATGCCTGTAAAGCAGAATTTCGACACACCTTCCTCACACACACACACACCCACCTGACACTCTGCTTCTGCCAGGTTCTGGAGACGTCTCATAACCGCAGTTAATGCCAGGCTTGTTGCCGTACACCCTGGGGGATAATTGAAATAATCTGCCCCCAAATTCCATATGAGCGTATGCATCTGCGAGCCGTTTGTTCCTGCAGCAGTTTGTTCCTGCAGCAGTTTGTTCCTGCAGCAGTTTGTTCCTGCAGCAGTTTGTTCCTGCAACTTGCTCGGAGTTAAACATAACTTTCGCCTATTACAACTACTGAGGACACTCCATGAACATAGCGATTTTATTCCATTTCATTTTAGCCTGGATTGGGAGCTGATAATAAATGCATAACTGCCACTGGCAGTTTGATAATAAATGCACATTAGCAACCAAAAGCCACATGACTTCCCATGTGTTTCTGTCTTAGGACTCAAGGATAATTAATCAGTAATAAATAAATCCTTAAATCAGATCATCGCTTTTTAGCCTAATTTCAAACAGGGCGGCCTTCAAGTTAGTCTCAGAGAATTATGTCATAGCAGAGTGGTTTAAAGTGAAAATTACATTCAGAATTTCAGGAATTTAACGTGCGAAACACACAGAAATGCGAGTTAAATGCTGTTAAGCATATTTTCCAGCGTGATGTGTTCACATGTGCACACACACATGCGCACACACACGCAGGCACGCACACACACAATATGGATGGAACATGGACGGAACAAAGAATAAAGAGCTCTGTTTTTGATGTTCCCGTCCGTGTGACGATGCCGTAGAGCACATGCTTCTACGTGGTCTACGAGTAGCTAGGCAACCATATAAGAAGAGGAGGGACTGTTGCATAACTACAACCGTGAATGGCGTCTGTCTGCAGGCTGAGAGCAGGTAAGGCCCAGGGCTGTATGCACACTTAAGAACTTAAGAGTGTGAAGGCCCGTCACCCATTCCTTCTACCCCTGGGGCGGGGGGGGGGGGGGGGGGGGGGGGGGGGGGGGGGGGGGGGGGGGGGGGGCTAACTCCCCCAGCCCACATTGCTAAATCAGCGGTCAGGACCGCTTCCCCCGTGCCTCCACCTAGAGTGCACCGTCAGGTAGGCTCACCTGTGTGCAGTCTAATGGGCGCAGGTACAGGGTGCAGGTGCCACTACCGGCTGGAGTCCGAGCCACCCGAAAAATACGAATGTGGAGGAGAGGCCTTGCCCGAAAGACCCTGAGACCTGGGCCTGTCATTTCAGCCAATGGCGCTTTAAACGGTGCTGGTAACCATGGAGACAGCAGTGCAAGGCGGCAACAGACCACCTCTCGCCCAGTCTCAGTACCTGCGACAGTGAACCGAGTTTCTGCAGCGTGCTGTTCGTAAAACTTCCCCTGCCACCAAACAACCCCGCGCAGGAGGGGGAATTCGCACCAAGGTCACTGCCAGCTTTCAATCAGTCCTGGCACCTTCCAGCCTGTGGAGGGAGGGGGGAGAAAGAACATGAAAGAAATGGGGAGGGGAGGGGGCAGTATCTGTCAGCTGACCAGCTGAAATAACTGTTGCACAGCTGGAGATATTCTCAAAGGGGTGGGGGTGGCTATATTGGGGAGGGGGGGGGGGTCCATTGAACCCTTATATGTGACCGACACTGGCCATGGATTCAATCACACACTTGCCCTTAACCTTTACTCACGAGTAAAAGCAAGCGTTAAAATTTTTCAGCCAAAACTCTTTTCTTTTTAGGCTGGCGTGTTAATGTTCATGATTTGTGAACCAGCCAAATTGTGCTTGTGAAGGCAATGTCCATGACTTAGTTTCCTTCCACAAAAGGAGAAGCGTTAGAAGAAGGAAGCTGGCCTTGAGTGCAGAAGCGTGGCATTTCAGTTTTAAACGTGAAAATGTATTATGACACACGCAGTCCATACTCCATTTTGAGTAGTCTTGGGAATAGTTTCAGAATGAAGTGATGGGCGGTCCAAGCAGACTAAAGCCCCTTCACTGCTTAAAAGGGCTTTGCGGAATGAACACACACACTTGCGCACGCACGCACACACACACATGCAAATGCACACACACATGCAAACGCATGCACACACACACACACACACACAAGCACACTCACAGGCACACAAACACATACATGCACACACAGGCACACATTTCTTCAACAACAACAAAAAAACTGAAAGTGGAGATTAAGGATGAAATTCAACTCAATCACATTCCAGAGCAGAACACACAAAGCTAAACAGTGACAGTGTGACAGTTTTTCCACCTTAATGCAAAAGCAAAATGCCTACTAAGGCCCTCGAGCAGAGCATGCATTAAATTCAACTGCATACGGTGCAAAACTGTCTTCATTTCTGCTAGCATCTGAAACAGCAAAAAAAAAAAAACATGAATTTGCAGCTAGAGCGCACTGCATATGACACCAGCGTCCAAATTTATTTAAAGGCCCTTGTAGCACCATTTCGCTGGAAACTTTCCAAACCCCATTTTCTTTTGTTAGCGCTCCCCCCTTGAAAATGCGCGCATTGTCTGAGGAAATGCCGTGCTAATCCGCTAGACTGCAAACTTCCATCTCTGAATTCCAGGTCAGCTGACAAGGTGAAAACGTGTAATCATGCAGAAATAAGCCAGTGAGTACGATTAGACCTCATACTCCACTAGGCCTGAGTGCGCGATTAGACCTCATACTCCACTAGGCCTGAGTGTGCGATTAGACCTCATACTCCACTAGGCCTGAGTGTGCGATTAGACCTCATACTCTACTAGGCCTGAGTGTGCGATTAGACCTCATACTCCACTAGGCCTGCCAGTGCGATTAGACCTCATACTCCACTAGGCCTGAGTGTGCGATTAGACCTCATACTCCACTAGGCCTGAGTGTGCGATTAGACCTCATACTCCACTAGGCCTGAGAGTGCGATTAGACCTCATACTCCACTAGGCCTGAGTGTGCGATTAGACCTCATACCCCACTAGGCCTGAGAGTGCGATTAGACCTCATACTCCACTAGGCCTGAGTGTGCGATTAGACCTCATACTCCACTAGGCCTGAGTGTGCGATTAGACCTCATACTCTACTAGGCCTGCGAATGCGATTAGACCTCATACTCCACTAGGCCTGCCAGTGCGATTAGACCTCATACTCCACTAGGCCTGAGTGTGCGATTAGACCTCATACTCCACTAGGCCTGAGTGAGCGATTAGACCTCATACTCCACTAGGCCTGAGTGTGCGATTAGACCTCATACTCCACTAGGCCTGAGTGTGCGATTAGACCTCATACTGCACTAGGCCTGCCAGTGCGATTAGACCTCATACTCCACTAGGCCTGAGTGTGCAATTAGACCTCATACTCCACTAGGCCTGAGTGTGCGATTAGACCTCATACTCCACTAGGCCTGAGTGAGCGATTAGACCTCATACTCTACTAGGCCTGAGTGTGCGATTAGACCACATACTCCACTAGGCCTGAGAGTGCGATTAGACCTCATACTCCACTAGGCCTGAGTGTGCGATTAGACCTCATACTCCACTAGACCAGCGAGTGTGATTAGGCCTCATACTCCACTAGGCCTGAGTGTGCGATTAGACCCCATACTCCACTAGGCCTGAGTGTGCGATTAGACCTCATACTCGACTAGGTCTAATGTCACGAGCTGATTCCGTGATGAGCCTGTAAGCTAAGCAATTCTCATTCTTTTATTAAAGACTCAGTTTTCCCCAAATGCTGGCTTTATTCCATCTGGGGAAGAATTGTGTTCTTGTGTTGTGCATTCGTGTGGCAATGTCTGCTCTGTCAGGTAATGCGACATTATTATTATTTCTTTTTGTAGTATCGAATAAGGCCTGCCGGTGCAAGTTTGTGATGATGCATTTGTATGGGTTATGTTTACTGTTTATATATGTCAAATGTCTAGCGTGTAAATGTCTCTGTTTAAATGTTTTTGGTTTGTGACTATACAAGTACTTTTGATAATACAAATATCACAGATGTTTTTAATTGACCGTTTGCAAACACAATGTTAATCCTACTCACTTCCGCGTCGCAGCTCCACGCACTGCCAAACGGAGCAAAGGACAAACCAAGTCAATGTAGGCGGGGGTACACGGCAGCTACCACCGCAGTCTACGTTGATAGGGGGGGAAATTTTTAATTGATTTATAATTTGCGTGTAATTAATTTCGAGTGCCTTTATTTTCTTTTATTATGTTATAGATTATTTATGAAATTGGTGTCATGTTTTCTGTACTGTTCATTTATTGCAGTTTGGCTGTTGTTAAATTAATTGATTTAATTTAAGGTGGTTTATGTCAGTCAGGTGAGGAGCTACTTATGAAGTGATGTGTGTAGAGTCCCCACAGTCAGTCCTGAGTCAAACTGTGTAGCAAACTTTGGGCCACAGGGCATAACCAAAATTTGCACAATGCTCCATTTCTTTCTGTTTGCAGTTTTCCTTTTGTTATGTAGATTTTATTGTATAGTTCAAATTATTTATATGTTATTTTGTAGGTCAAAGTACCTGGTGAAATTTTTTTTTTTTTGTTCACTGTACATATTTTGCACTGCATTGTGGGAACCAGCACTGCAAGTGCATTTAGACCTCATACTCCACTAGGCCTTCAGTACCAACACTTTAAAGAGGCAGGGGCTTGGGTGTGTCATCTTCTCCCTTTCCCCCATTGGCTGGAATCCTCTAATCTTAAAGGAGCGTACAGTACACAGCTGCGACATCCCACTGTTGCTGAATTTTCCATAAGAAATAAAAATAAACGAATCAGAGAAAGCAAGTGTGTCCGGTTCATTACGCTGTTGCTCTTGTTTTCAAAACTTGTGGAGGTTTCTTGAACATGAACATGTGAGGAAATTTCTAATCTGATGTTAGACAAACATGCTAGTCAAAATATTATTTAAATACAGTATTCATACATTTGTACAGTTCAGGTTTACTGACCTACACACTGTAAGATACAAGGTTTGTGAGATTAGATATTTAGCCTAATAAAGATATGTAATAAAGAAGAACAGTACACAAAAGCTGCAAATAAAAAAATCTTTTATTAGAACATTTTTGGTTTCCACTTTTCTCAATAGGGCGTTCCAGAATATGATTGTTGAGTTTTCACAATTAAATTCAGAAAACAATTTGATTGGCTGTTTTAAGTCAAATTCAAACCACGTTGGTTTAATTTCCATTTCCATGTCTTCTTACACTGAGACAATTCTAACGAGACAAGTCCAAACAAACCGTCTATTTGAAATGTTATCAAAAACAAACATTTTAAAAAGCTATCCCAAATTAAGCATTATAAAAAAAGGAATGGTTAAAAAAAAAAAAAAAAAATCTCATGTGTTCATCCTGACCTCTTTGTTCCACTCCAGTTTTGGCCAAAGTTTAAAATAAAAATAAAAATAAACTTTTAATCCATTCACAGAACCACATACCATTACAGGGTTTAACAATTTATTTTGCATATCAAAAAAAAATATATATTGTGCATTCCAAGATTTGAAATAAGAGGGGGAAAAAAAGTGAATGCTGTTCGATCTGAAAGCATTGTGTGGGCGGCCAGGCTATACGCTAGGTTCGGTTCGTATGTACGGAACGACGGTTCCTGCGTTGCTAGGGCCCCGTCCTAGCTCCTCCCCCTGTTGCCATGCGGAGATTTTCGGAGGACACGAGGACGGGCGTTCTGCACAGACTGCCACACGGTCATCGCCGATACAAAACTGGTTCAGGGACGGGAATTGGGGCGGGAATTGGGACAGGGACGGGGATGGGAATGGGGATGGGGACGGAGCGGGAAAGGTGGGGGCGCGGGGGGGTGGGGGGGGGTCTGACGCACAGTCATCTGCGTTCGTCCAATCACAATGCAACTTAGGTTTTCATTTACAAAGTTATAGAGCTAAAACAAGTGGAAAAAGAAGGCAATGCTCGTGGAATGTACAGTGTGCATCGTGGGATGTCCCTCTCCTCAGGACTGAGACGCCTTCTTCTCCTGTTCGATGGCTGCAATGAAAGGTGGACACACGTCTTAAGTCTTTCATAATTGGTTCAGAAATATATATTTAGGAAAGCCTATTTAAAATCAACGTATTGCAACAGATGTTTCAGCTGTAAGGGCGAGAGCTTCTATAACTGGAGCATCTATACCAATTGTATGTGTATACACACACACACACACAAACAAACAAAAACATACACATTTACATAATGTACTGTGTGCATCACAATTAAATGCATATTATTATTATTACTGTTATTATTATAAGCATTATTGTCCAGCAACATACTTTCTTTTGATGGTAAAGGATTTTTCTCCTGAGTCTCGGTCTTCTTCAGCTTGGTCTTGTCGAAGTTGGTGACCTCACCCAGATCTGGTTTGCTTTCCATGTTTTGTGGGTTATCTATTGAAAACAATGAATGATTCATCATTAATGCGCGTAACTTAAAATGGCTGTAAAGCCAGACAGATTCCAGTGCGCAGCGTGCCTTCCCGAAATGCAGCTCATGCACGCCCCCGTCCCCCGCCCCACCACACGCTGAGGAGCCGCGTCTTGCACAATGTGCATCAATCGCGTTTATTAATTTAGCGAACGTTAAGAGAACGGAGCCGCGCCCCTAGCGAACGGCTTATATCACACTAAAAAACTGTAATGATTTACATGACAATGAAAAGTTCCGTGTTAAGAAGAACGGTACACAGCTGCAGGGGAGGACGGCCATGGGAAAATGCGGCGTTTGAAAGAAATGCCACACGGTCAAGGTAAAAAAAAAAGATGACAAAAATATGACACATCAGTGAAATGTAAAAAATATATTAGGCGTGCTATTGTTCTACGTGGAAATCGTCAAAAGACTCCAAAATTCACTTCCGAAGTCGCTGATTGTTTAGTTCTCACAAAAAAAAATCTCGTTCTGCAGTCTCAAGAACCACCGCCCAGCACGGCATCATCTCAGACAGCAGCCTTCTTACGGGACTTCAGTTACACACAGATCATCTCGGAAGACACCCACAAGTCATCCAGTGTTGCGCCGGTTTAAATACATGGAATAGTTCACATCTAGAACACCACCAAATTCCAATTACCGTTATCCTTACGACTTTCTGTATGACCGAGTGTGCGGTACGACCTTAACAAAGAAAAATTCCTCAACTGCACCGTCGACCCCT
>NC_049215.1:34032592-34122592 GCF_013347855.1 Anguilla anguilla | reverse complement strand
TTCAAAGAAGGCAGATTCTCCAAAAAATTGAAATTGTGCGTCACACCAGACACAATGAAATAATGAGGGTTGTAGCTCAGGTCCAGCACCTCCAGTTTTTTTAGCTCAGAGAAGGCTCCGTCATAGGCCAGGTCTATCTTGTTGTAGGACAGGTCCAGGTACTTCAGGTTCGACAAAGGAAGGAATTCAGTTCCGTTCAGAGCTGCTGCAAAGCCATTCCTGGAAAGGTTCAAGCAGGAGATGTTCTCAAAATCCACAAATTGCACTGGGGAGATGAAGAAGATGTTGTTGGAGCTGAGATCCAGAACTCGACCCGAAGCGAAGCATTCGTCCTTCACGAGAGCACGCGTTAGCGAATACCTGTCATCCATTTTGTGTTTCTCGCCAGGTCCTGTCAAGAGAGGGTTCACGTAGGGGCCTGGATTAAGACCGACGTCCATGCCATTGTCTCCGTATAGCTTCCTGCACCGGTCTTCGTGGGAACTGTTGGTCGTGGGATAGAGTCTGTTTTCCGACAGATATATTAGTTTGACATTTCCAAATTTTTTAAACACAGCGGAATCTGCATGGACGATGAAATTTGTCCCCAAATCCAACACAGTGAGATTTCTTAGGCCTGACAGGGGACTCAAAGTATCATGGCAAATTTCTTTAAACACATAACCCTGTAGATGTAGTATCCTAAGAGACACTAATTTAGAAAAATCTGCTGAAAGCTTGCGTGTTGAGGGATACTCCTTCAGCGCATAGTTGTAGGACAGGTCAATTAACTCCAGATGCGGTAAATTATCCAGAAAGCCACCCGTAGAAATAGTGTCAGATAAAAAGTTAAATGAGAGGCCCAGAATTTTTAGATTTCTCAAACTTGCAAACCAGGATTTTTTTATTATCCTGAGAGAGTTCCCTGCAAGGCTCAGTGTCTCTAGTTTAGTGAGAGAGTGAAAGGCCCGGTCATGAATCTCAATGTTTTCGCAAGGCTCACACGGATAAGGTGAATTGTGACATCGTTGGCAATTTCCCAGGAGCAGGAGAACGTTCAGGTTGGTCAGCCGTCTGAAGTCCTCACTAGTAATCAGCCTTATGCGGTTAAAGCCGAGGTTCAGGGTGTGTAGAGAGCTTGGTAGTTCTTCTGGAACACTACTTAAGTTATTATAGGCCAAGTTCAAATTGTTTAACTCGGTTAGGTCCGAGAAGCTCCGATTTCCAGCATCGTACTCCTTGCCGCAACGGTTCCAGTAATAACAGTTTTTGGACAAGTCCAGTTCATTAATATTCTTAAGCTCAGAGAAGGTTTCTCGGCTGACCGATGTAATTCTGTTGTTACGGAGGTGCAGCACTTTCAGTCCCCGAGGAAGGTTTTCTGGAACATTCTGAAGAACGATACCGCAGAGGTTCAGCTCCTGAAGGTTTGCTAGATGCGAGAACGCCCCATCGGCGATTTGCACCGCACGATTGTCGTTCGCCCAGTTGAGATTGAGACGCGTCAGGTTCCACAGTCCATCGAACGCTTTGGCAGATATGTTTTTGATACGGTTTTCGCCAAGACAAATCTCCGTGGCGTTCCGAGCGATCCACGTAGGCACTTCCCGCAGCCTAAGCCCGTAGCAATCAAATTTGATTGTGGAATTGTAGTCTACGATTTCACAGGGAAATGGATGCTTCCATCCACACCCAACATGTCTGAGCAGGAGACACAGCATCACCCAGTTCCACCAGCAGAGGGCAGTAGCCTGAAAATGCATGAAGTCATTGTCACTGTAGAAAAACACAGCCAGGTTTCAAAATACAGAGGAATGGTTTATTCTTAACTACACCGTGACCAGATTTTATTATGACTTAACTGATCAACTGAATCTCGTTTATTATCTATGGCAAAACCTTTTGTCCATTTCACCTTACGCGTCTACATGGAGCAAATCTATACCACTTGTTCTTACAGAAATAAAAGCTATTCCAAAACACATCCCTACCCATGGAGACAAACAACATTTTTAAAATCTGCCTGTATATGAGACTTATATTTTACATAGTACTGTTAAATTCTTATATATAACCGAGCAGGAAATTATACATTACCATGAAAACGTATTTCCCCCCTTCCCGATTTCCTCCATTAATGTACATTTGTCACACTGAATAGTTTCAGATCTTTAGGCTAAAATGTAATACGAGACAAAGGGGAGCGGAGAAAACACATTTTAAAATTATTTCATTTATTTAATAATAAAAAAGTCACCAAACACCCTTATCACCCATTGTGAAAATGTAATTGCCCCCTTTAAATTGAATAACTGGTTGCACCACCCTTAGCGGCAATAATTGCAACAAAACGCTTCCTATAACTTGATATCTCCCGAATAATTTTCTGGTACGGAGCACGATTCATTGTTCCGTCAACAATGAAAAGTCGTCCAGGTCCCGAGGTAGCAAATCATTTCCACGCCGACACACCACCACCACCATGTTTGACTGCTGGTATGTAGTTCTTACTGTGATACGCTGTATTTGCATTATACCAGACATAACTCTGGAGGTAAGAGCGGCTGTCTGGCAGTCGGAGGGTTGCCGGTTCGAGCCCCACCCTCGGCGTGTAAAGCGTCAATTGTAAAGCGCTTTGGATAAAAGCGCTAAATAAATGCAGTCCATTTGCCAGTTACATAATGGGACCCATGTTGTCCAAAAAAAAGTTTAATATTTGACTCATTTGTCCACAGAGCCTTATCCCAAAAGGCTAGGGCAGGGGTGGCCAACTCCGGTCCTGGGGAGCCGCAGGGTCTGCGGGTTTTTGTTTTGACCTTAAATACAACAACCACTTAGACAAAAGAAACCAGGTGAGGTGAGTTAACTATGTAATCAACTGCTTTAATTGATCAATTAAGTGCCGAGTAAAAACAAAAGCCAGCAGACCCTGCGGCTCTCCAGGACCTGGGTTGGCCACCCCTGGGCTAGGGGATTATCCAGGGTTTTTGTTTTTGCAACCGTGAGACGAGCATAAATGCTTCAGTTGGTCAGCAGTGGTTTCGCCCGTGCTCCATCGCCCAGTCGTCCAGAGAGGCCTGCAGTTCTTCGAAGGTTCTTCATGGGTTCTCTTGGGACTTCTTGGATGAGTCGTCGTTGCACCCTTGGTATATCAACAGCCTTTTTTTCCCCTCATCTCTTCTGGAATTTCCTTTGCTCGTGGCAGCATAGTGCGCTTGTAGAAACTTTGTGGTTACTCTGACGATTGAATCCAAATGAGGTTTAGATTCAACAGGGCTGGCTGCAATCAAGCCTGGCTGTGCTCAGTCAGCAGAATCTAATTATCAAATAAATTTGGTTACTTCATTGAGTAACTAAGTGGGCAATTACTTGTTCACATGGATGATAAGGGTGTTTGATAACTTTTTTTCACTAAATAAGTGAAATAAAATTTTTTTAAAAAAAAGCTTTTTCTGTTTACTCAGTTCCCCTTCGTCTAATATTACATTTATTTTTTCTACAGACCGGAAACCACCCAGTGTGGCAAATATATAATAATAGAGGAAATAGGCAAATACCTTTTTCACGGCACAGTACACACATTCTTTCATTTTTCCACCTCTCATTTTAGAAACGTCTTCGTTAGATAGTCAACATGCAGACTAAGATTCAAAATAAGATTCGCTTAGCGTCATAATGACGTAGCGGATTTTCAGATTTAAACGCCCTCTTCCTGTCACAGGTCTCGAGTCATGATCATGAGCTATCATGAAGAGATGCAGCAAAGCTCTGCGAATTGAAAACCTGTTAAAAACGGCTAAATATTTGTTTATCAATACGGTACAAATAGGCCTATGACTTCCCTGACCCCACCATCACCATCACTGCATAGATACAGCTTTAAAAACTAGAGGCTGAGTGTTTGATTTTTCATCGTCATAAGGGATTGCATTGTTCTTACGAATGTAAACAAACAGATAAACCAGAACAGAAAATGTAAACATTGGCATCTAGCAGACACGGTTACCCAGGCTGACCTGCGCAGCTTCTTGCATTTTGTGAAACACAGTTTGCGTCCATCGATATAGCTGGACATGTACGGAACCCGTTCAAGTTAACGACCTTGAAAATCAGTACTGCGTTAAATTATTTTGGGTGAAGCTGTTGACAAATCACTTTTACCGTCATTCCATTTAGGGAACAGAGACTCCTTGCTGATTCAGATCACACTTCCCCATCCTTCATTTACTGTCCTTTGTCTTTTAGGCTACTTCATGTAAACAGACCAAAGCATTCCAGTAATACGAATACAATTATGGTGTGTCACTTTGGTCGTCAGTTTCTCGTTCAGTGGTTTAGGACCACTAATACATTGTCCCCAGTGTATAATGGGGAAAGAAAAACTTGTGTAGTATACGTTACTGTAGGTTCTTTATAAAACTCAAGGATAATTAATAATATTAATCTGGAAGCATTTATGGTGCATAACCATTTTTAAAAAATGCATTCTATAGTCCCTCATAGTGCTGCAGCATGCATCAAAAATATAAAAAATAATATTTTAAAAATTATCATATTTATGAAGTGTGAGAATTAGAGGCCAGGAATAGAACAGAGGTCTGTTTCATTTAATGTGGCTGCGATAAAGTACAATATTGTACAATATACAGACAAAAATAATTCAGGATAATAGGAGTAAACGACTTGGGAAAATGAAGAGAACATTAACGGTGCATTTTACGGAAAGAGAAGAATCCTTAACAGGCTGACTTAATTATTCCTGCAAATCCTTGACCGTCCAAAGACATGCAGGTTAGGTTAATTGGAGAGTCTAAATTGCCCCTAAGGTGTAGGCTACTCCTGCCGTTGCCCTTGACCAAGGCACTGGCCTCGGAACTGGAGTTGGTCCCCGGGCGCCGCACTGTGGCTGCCCACTCCTAATAGGACGGGCTAAATGCAGAGGACGCATTTTACTGTATGTACATGTATATGCACGTGACAAATAAAGCCTTCTTCTTCTTGACAGTAAGCCTCGAAAGATTCTGCTGAACTGAAAGTGCAGCTCAGATGTTTTAGCAACATCAAGCAAGAAAAAAAGCACAGAATGTGAGGATGTACACTAAGAGAGGAAGGGTATATTTAGATACGTTAGGTGAGCTCAGGTCTGGCTACCGCACTGTAGCCTACAATGGATATAAGTGTACTGGGGATAGGGCCGAATTAAAAAAGCCGAAGTCTCAAACAGATAGCTTAAAAAGAGATTTCTGAATGCACAGTACTACCTTAATACTGATTCTAATCATTAAGAATAGAGTGATAAAAAGTACTAAAAATTGTAACGGGACCAATTTTTTTTTTACTGTATAATTGTTTCCTCGGTGGAGCCAGAGGACATGCGTAGAAATCTGATAAAATTTAGGGTCAACATAGATTGACCCTCGCCTCGCTTTCAGTGCAAACGAATAGGTGTTCCATGGGCTACTGAAGCCAAAGGTTTACTCTGGTTGCTTTGCATTTTTCATTTTTTATGGCAATAGTTATAACGGTTATGGTTCTTACCTTTTTAAGTCATGGGAACAGCAGTACCCATATAGTTTAGCTTTGAAATTCTTATTGATTGCAAGATTCTGAGCCAAGATCGTCCCAATGGCTAGTTCTCATAAAGAAGATTAGCTGTGTATGTTCTGCAACAAGCAACTACAATCATTTAGCTGGTATATTATTTAATTAATGAAACAATTGTACTTACAATAGAATAACCTAAAACTTACAACTATTTAAACTATTTAAATACATAAATAAGAATGTAGTTGATGAAAAACAAAATAATTCCCATTGATGGCAACTTAGATATTTACAAAAATATTGCCAACTTACCATGATATCGCCGATGAAATGCTGTTATTTTTTAATCCCCGGGAGAGCGTGGACTGCATCTGAAACGTCAGAACAGAAACCGCCTGTACGGCCTCCCTGGCCCTCTGAGCCTGTTACTGAGGCGTTAACAGGAAGTAGTCTGCCTGCAGTTGGCTACGCTCATGACATCTTTAGCTGGCTCCGCCAGCACTGGTGTGCGAATTAGAATTTTGAGGCCTGAAAGTTCCTTCCTCATCTAACGAGCTGTTCATCAGATGGAACGCTCAGACCTGAGACGAGTCGCCGCACAGCTGCCACCGAGAGAACTGCCGTTATTGCGGAATGACGTTAAACTTTCCAACCGTGCCCTCCTTCATTCTCACACGTTCTGTATGGGGAAGTTCCCCTCATTCACTTCCCATTTTTTGAGGGAGAAGATATCGTTTTGTGTGTCCCAGATTTACAATTAATTTATAACAAATCTTTGGACCAGGGCCTTGTTTTCTAATCTCTGCAAAAGCCAAAAGAGATTTTAAACGCTTGACTTGACTTGAAACCTTCATTGCAGGGAAGTCCCACTGAGGAGCCCTGATTACACATTAAACATTCACAGTGACAGTTTTACAAGCTACAGAGGCAGTGACCTTGATTGCTTTTCCTAGTACAGAAGGGCGTAAATAATACAACAATAGGACTAAAATAAATTGCAAACAAAATGGAAGCAAATCCAAATTCTGTGTTGCAACAACGCAGTACAAATTAAAACTTAAAAACCATGCAGATAGGAATCTAAATTATTCCGTGGTCTTACGACAACGAGGAATTGTGGTGCTATTTCAGTGTACCCTCCTGCACATTTTATCACAGGCTTGCACGCAAATGGTAAATAAATTTATATTTCCTAAAAAAAGAGGGGAAGAGATGCTTACCGAGAGGTAAAAAAGAAAAAAGAAAACCACTTTATTAAATTAAAAAAAAAATTAAATCATGAACATTTTAGACAGTTTTGTTTTTTAAATTTAATTGTACACTGCAATTCTAGTAAAGATTTAATTTCTCAACCAGCATTACATACTGAAGAAGCCAGTGAATCTGCCGTCTCTTCTTATCTAAATAAAACTACATCAAAACTGGAACGTTTACTTGCTACCTATGTTAGCTGACTGGGACTACAGAAAACCATCACTTACATACTGTATATACCAGAAAGCATGTTAGCATTAGGAATAGTGCACAGAGCTAAGTATACATATACATACATATATACATTTTTATTATGCATAGTATAGTCCAGAAATGCCTGTATAATATAAATTATTTTCCTTCTAAAAATGGTCTTTGAAATAAATAATAAATGGGATGTGTTGTGGTGTGAATTAGTGACCTGATTGGGATGATTCATTTTTGTTTGTAAAGTGGTAACCATACTGACAATTACATAAGATGCAAAACATCAGCTCTGTAACCAGGAAGTAATTGAATGTATTCATGGCCAGCCTGACCTAAGAACCAGCAACATAAGTAAAATCACTGTCCCCGACTTAAAGATTTTTTCATACATATTATGAATATTTAGAAAAATAAATTGAACACATAATATAATATAACATAACAATTGTGCATGTGTGTGTGGGTGAGAGAGAGAAATAGACAGAGAGAGCTTTGAAAAACCATACATATAGTTATATATGTGTCAATGTGTCATTGATTTTCATCCAGTTTTTTTCCTTGATTTTTGCCAAGTCTGGAGAAATGACAACTGTCTATTAAGTAACAGTGCAGCTCTCAACAGTACATATGGATTCTGGAAAATCAGCAGTTGCACGTGCATACTAGGTACAGTACACCTTTTAAGGTAGATTACTGGATGTAAAGCAGTGTTAAAGAATCTCTTGGAAGAGTTTGCTGTACTGCTTGTGACCATCTGTAACCATAGCACTCCTGAGACAGTGCCAGAAGTACGGCTGGGCTTTTGGATTTGATGGCCATTCCAACAAAGATCTCCTATACAGCCTCTTCCTAAGCCGGAGGTACTTGGACCGTTGAGGCACCTTCTCCAGAAAGATCAGGAGAATGACATCGGCCTTCTCGTCCATGAGGCGTTGGTGGGCCAGGTAAAACGCCATCCTGAAGTTCCCGCTGCGGATGTACTTGTTTGTGAGGACGAACACGGTCTTCTTGCTCTGTTGGATGCTCTGGCAGAGGTTGTCGATGGTCGGGCACCCAGGGAGCCAATCACGCTCCTCCAGACAGAGCTGCAAAGGAGGGTCCCCTTGCTCCTCCAGCTGGACCTGGAGCTCCTCCATCACCCAGTCAGACACAGCCCGGTCCTTCTTGTCGTATACTATGAAGGCATCGTACGCGGTGGCTTGTGATGACAGTCGGCTGTAGCCCTTGACCTTTGCCAGGCAGAAGTGGTAGATGTACCACACGTCCCAGAGGTACAGGTGGGCAGAGATGGACAAGGTGAGAACCCCGAGGATCGTCGAGGTGAGGAAGACGTACAGAATTATGGACAGAGAGCTGTGCTGGCATGCCTCCACGCTCAGGTAAATGACGCTGGAACCTCTCAGGTCACTAGGATCAGCGCAGGTGACCTCAGTCGCCAGCCTGGGGATGTTCACCGTTGTCCGGTTGATCCACATGACAAACCAAACAGCCTTGCAGGAGCACATGAACTTGTTTCCATGAAGGAGCAGCATATCCAGATGATTGAGAACATCTTCTGGGAAACTAGACTGTTGAATGTACTGGATTTCGTTAAAACTGAGGTCCAGATGTTTCAAACCGTAGGCGTCTCTTAAGAAGTGTGGGGTAAGTTTTGATATTTGGTTATTGTGTAAGACCAGCTTTTTGATGGATCTGGTGCAGTTGGCAAGCTCTCGGGGAACAGTTTGTAACTTGTTCTCGCTTAAGTCCAAGATCTCTAACTCAGAGAGGTACATTAGGTCCCCCCAACTGAAGGTCTTAAATACATTTTTGCTCAGGTACAGCTCGCGGAGGTTCGTGGGGAAACCCTTAATAGCCTGTGAGGGGATGAAGTTGAGGTTGTTGCTGGATATATCAAGAACAGTCAAGTTGACTAATTTTCTGAAGTAGTTTACATACCTTGTGTCTCCATCCCTCCATAACATGTCCAGCCGGTTGCCTTTGAACTCCAACAAACTAAGAGAACGACTCTCCATCTCCGTGTTTGTTGAGGTGGAAATTTGGTTGAAGTTCATGAACAACTTATCAAGCTTTGGTAAATTATTTGTGAAGTTCAGCATGTGAGTAAGACCCTCAGATACGAAGTAATGTTCATTTTGACTGATGTCGAGAACTGTCAAATTACTCAGTTCCTGGAAAGCGGTGGAATAGAGCAAGTCCAGACGATTATACGAAAAGTCCAGATACTGGAGATTTTTCAAAAATTTGAATTCTGAGCCGTTCAGACTTTGGCTCATGGCATTTCCTGAGAGGTTTAGACATCTGAGTTCTGAGAAGTTTAAGAATTTGGGATCGAGGAAGAATATATTGTTCCTGCTGAGGTCCAGCGTTTTCCCAAACTCGATACACTGCTGTTTGATGACTGGCATCGCAGAGCTCGCCTCCTTGTTCTTGTACTTGCAGCTGCGTGCGTATTCATCGTACCTAAAATAGTGAACATCTTCCCCGCCAGAGTACTGAGCAGCGCCAACCATGGGCGTGGCAACTGAGGTTTCCCCCCCAAAAGATTCCTTCGGACGTTCGCCGTCAGAGGGGGAGGATATTTTGTTGTCAGAAAGGTTTATTATTTTAATGTTCTTGAGCTCGGTCAGAATCCTGAGGTTGGTCATCTTTATGAAGTTGGTGCCCAGATCCAAGATTTCAAGGTAACGGAGCTGAATTAATGGGCTGATGTCCTTCTTAGTCAGCTGCTGGAAGACGAACCCTCTGATCCTGAGGACGCGGAGAGAGGTCAAGTAGGAGAAGCTCGGGCTGAGACTCAGCGAAGCAGGGTACCGCTGCAGCTCATAGTTAAATGAAAGGTCCAGCTCCTCCAGGCCTGGTAAATACACTGGGAAGGTGGTGTTGGTTATGTGCCTCGCCAAAAAGTTGCTCGAGAGGTCCAGCACCTGCAGTCCTTCTTTGGCCTGAAACCATTCCGATTTGACCGTCGTGAGAGAATTGCTGTGGAGGCGCAACGTTTTCAATTTCGTCAGATTCTTAAACGCGGCGGCGTCAACGAACAGCTCGCCGTTCCCGGGACACGGAGTGCAAGGGAAAGGGGCGTTGTAACAACGCGGGCAGTTCCCGCTCAGATCCAGAATCTCCAGCTCGGTCAAATTCCGGAAGTCTTCCGCGGCGATGCTCCTGATGTTGTTGTTGTAAAGGTACAGCTCTTTGAGGCTGGCCGGTAAGTCATGGGGGACGTGCGACATGTTGTTGGACTTGAGAGACAGGACCGTGAGATTGCGCAGGCGGGAGAAGGCGCCCTCCTCGATGTAATAGGAGACGTTGCACGGATTGCGATAGTAACAGTTCTGGCCGAAATAGAGGACCTCTATGTTGGTCAGTTCGGAGAGGTTCTCCCTGAGGATGGTGTGGATGTTGTTCACCTCCAGGCTGAGCAGGGTGAGGCTCGGCGGGAGGCCCCTGGGGATGCTGGAGAGCTGGTTCCCGTCCAGGTACAGCGACTTCAGGTTCCTCAGGTGCCAGAAGCTCCGGTCCTCGATGGTCACGCTCTTGGAGCACACGCGGTCCTTGGGGCCGATCTTGATGGGCACGCAGTTGCAGCGCAGGTCGATCTCCACCAGGCCGTACAGCCCCTGGAAGGAGCCCGTCTTGATTTCCGGTATGTGGTTGATGGTGAGCGTGATGTTGGTGGCGTTGCCCGGGATACCAGGTGGAATTTTTTTCAGGCCCCGCTCGGTGCAGTCCACGACCACCGTGCTCCTGTTGGCGGTCACATCGCAGGGCAGGCTCTTGGGGTACCACACAGCTTCATCACACGAGGAGACACACCACAAGACCAGGGCAACGAGCACCTTGGAGGGAGGCCCAGAGCCTGTCATCTGTGAAGGGGGGGGGATTGGAAACAGGTAGTCATTAAGTCATCGGAGATTAATCTGTAATATCTATTAAAACACTAATGACAAAACTTTAGTCATTATTCATCATCTCTAATCACAAATCACAATTAATCTCTAATGTCATTAACCAGGTATTCAGACTCAGTAGACACCTGTAACACAGTTTACACCTGTAGAACCCTGTAACACAGTATATTTAAAAAAATGTATATGGCTTGTAATCGTCTCACTAAAACCTGAGTTATATCATTTTCTTTACTGCTTAAGATAGGGATCCGAAAGCAGGACTATAAAAAAAGTTAATATAGAACTTTATAATTAACTGCGCTTTCCAGTGTTTGTCGATGTTTATATTTGTGGTCCCAGTATATTATACATGGAACTGAACAAGACTGAGAACAGACAAAAGAAAAAATAATAATGTGGGGGTGATAAAATGAGCTTACTTCTAGGCTCAAGGAACTCTTAATGCAAGATGACAGTTGCTATTAAATAAAAAAAAAAAAGCATATTTACATCACATTTTAAGCATTCAGCAGACACTCTGATCCCAAACAAACCACAATTTTATTTTATTTTTTTAAAACAGCTGGATACTCGGTTAAAAAAAAACTCAGTAATTCAGGTAAAGCAGTTTGCTCAAGGGTACAACTGTAATCTCTTCCCTGAACCTATAACCATGGAAAGACAAGGCCAGGTCTCTAACCCTTACACTACACAGCCTATAAGGAGTATGTCCATATTTTTCCCCAGAATCTTTGAGGGACCACTGTTTCTTTGTTCTATTCTCGTGGATTTATGATTTTTTTTTTTGTTTTCTAATTTATTTTTACTGCAGCAATAATCCTTCACATCTTCACTTTTGAACGCTCGACACAGAATCTCTCCCTGAGTAAATTCCACAGGATAAAACACAATCAGTCTGGAACACATAAATGATTACAAATACGTGCAAATTCACAAATCAGTCACTACTCACCCAGAACAGAGAATTTTCACAGTTGATACTCACCATAATCTCGGATTTAAAAAACAAATGTCTTTGAAGAAAAACATCGATTTTAGACAACGGATCTTCACCGCGGTACAGCAGTCTTCCAGAAAAAAAAAAGAGTAATCCTACCAGAGACACGTGTGAGAGAGGTAGACCATGAGAACTTGTGCGTGTCTATACATAGCCTTACTTCCTCATTGGCGCTCAACATTCAGCTACACAAATGCATGCAATTTCCTCCTTAAATATTGTTGGCAGGTAGACAAGCAGTGCAGAGCAGCGACAAGGGAGCATCAGGCACAACACAAGCACAAGAAATAAGTTTTGAAATTTCATACTACACCAATATGTATATATATATATATATATTCGCCGTTGGTGTGTGAGTGTGTGAATGTATGGGTGAATGTGAGGCATCAATTGTAAAGCACTTTGGATAGAAGTGCTATATAAATGCAGTCCATTTACCATCTCAGAATTCAGACCGTGCGAATGCCAGCTCTCGGGCTGGGTGAATAACCAGCAGGTAGCCATTGTGGTGGTGTGCACCTGCACCTGCTCTGGCTTTCCCTTCCCTTTTTTCGACACATCGGCCAGAATTTCTGACAAAACAAAGTGAACCTCAAGCTGAATCGCCACTTTCCTATTACACTGTGCTTTCACATGCAAACTAGATCATGTAATGTTTTGTGTGTGTGTATATATATATATATATATACACACACATACATACATATACAGACACACACACATACACACACATTATAAACCTCTGCGGTACTGGGTAGGACCCACTTTTTTACCACCAGAACTGCCTGAACTCTTCACTTCATGGATCCAGCAAGGTGTTGGAAACATTCCTTCACACCTTCGATCCACGCCAAATCGATTTCGGCTGTACACGCACGCTGAGAACCCCTCGTTCCATCTCATCTTAAAAGGTGCCCTATTGGATCGAGCTCCGTACACACACACACACACACGCGTGTGCGCACCCACGCATACCTGCATGCATGCTCACACACCCCTCTCCGAAAGTTGGGTTGTTTTGGTTTCTCAGTAAACGAAAGTGAATCTTTGAGGTGACAGTCTGTGGTTCAGTGGTTCTGCCCCCCCCCCCCCCCCAGTCATACAGGGACCCAGGGTATCTGCAAGTGCCCCCAGGGACATTTTAAATCCCCTTTGAGCATGTGTCGCTTAACGTTGCACTGAACCCACCTTCGGCAGAAAATTAATTAAAATGAATGAATTTATTAAAAAATTAATAACATTTAACGAAATCACAGGAATTGGCAGAACATTCCAGAAGTTTCGTTGCCACGTAGGAGTGTTCTCAACCACTTCAGACGAGAACCACCGTGAGTTGGAAGACATTTTCGGCCATAATTGTGGAACCCTTCCTGAATCCGACAACAGGTGTTTGACATTTTAAAAGCCCGAGTCACGAGTGGCTGCGGAAGAGAGGATCATGGGTAACTTAAAAAAAAAAAATTAAAAAAAATCTATAATTCGGGCGGTGTGCCACATAAAGCATTCTTGTGCGGTGATCTGAACTGAAATGGAAATTCACTGTGCCAGGGGTGTTCGAGGCTGGCAGCCTTAAGGACTAAAGCCTAATTTATACTTTGTCGCAAGACCCTCGCGACAAGCGTCGTGTGACAAAAATAAAATTGTCGCACAACGTCCCGCGCTCATACTTCTGTGAAGCTCTCTGACGAGGGTTCTATCGTCTCTATGGTAACAGTACGCCGAACCCCTTACAGTTTGTTTGACAATCGAATTTCTGAACATACGGCAGCGCCCGGTGAATTACATAGGCCGTGTAATAACACGTATCCATGACAACACATTTCAGTGTTCCATCTGGCTGTCCAATCAACGCTGCGCGACAAAGTATGAAGTTCTGCGACATAAAATTCTAGAGGTGCGCGACACTGAAAAAAGTTTCCAGTGTTTCCCCAGGGAAGAAGAG
The DNA here is from genome assembly GCF_013347855.1 of Anguilla anguilla. NCBI lineage: Eukaryota > Metazoa > Chordata > Actinopteri > Anguilliformes > Anguillidae > Anguilla > Anguilla anguilla. Next base: position 34,108,758 of record NC_049215.1, on the reverse strand, counting down.
CTCCGATTAACTGGGCGTTTCCACGACTCATAACGCGGTCCTCAGTTTGGCTGCCCTGGCCAATCAAAACCGCCATTCTCTAGTCCAATGGCTGCACAGCCCCGCTGGTGGACCACACAGCCATCAGCCAATCAGAACCAAGTATTAATACAAGCCATAAAGAGAGGCATAATATATATATATATATATACTTATGCAAATTGCAATACTAATATAAAATATCAGTTTTTAATAGATAAAAATATTTTTTAAATGATTCAACAACAATCACGACTGTATTTGTTTTGTCATTCTTTCCATGTTCACAGCCCTCCAGAGGAACCTGTGTGAAATAAATGCAACTTCTCAAAAGTTATTCTCATACTTTTATTGTCATAGAAAGACTTTGGAAATATTTTGGGGAAAAAATAATCTGAAAACGCTTTGTTTGTGTGGAACGGTTTCTGCCTTGTGCTGATGAATGGAGTAGACAGAAACCCTGAAGGAAACCTTATCCATAAGAGGACCCCACCCACCCCCACCAGGGACATCAGACACCTGAAATGTGACCTTATAGCAAGGATTGTGCATACACCTTTTACTACGCGAAGCAAGGATTCGACTATAAATCTCAGCATATTTTTAAAGCTCGAAAAAAAAAAAACCCTCTCACTGTAGTTTGCTCATGATCATCAAAGCACAGAAGAAATCTATGAACGAGCAATATTCTATTAAAAAAATATTACATCCAACCCTGAAAAAGTTAGAAGCATATGCCGAGAAAGAAAATTAAAAGGCTTTACTTGTTGCACTTTTTAGCATGTTAACATAATGCTTGAAAAAAAACCCCAAAAAAAAACCTTTTAATCAAAAAAAAAAAAAAAGTACACACAGCTGATGTTAATTTGTCAAGTAATAACTCTGTATATGTCTACATACTATGGTCAGAGTGCGTATGGTCATAATTCTGATCCCTTCCCAGCTCATGGGAAACGTTTCACGGGGAACAACCTAGAGATTAAACAGGGAACCGGACACGTACCTCTGTGCAAATTTCTTTACTAAATTAGCGTGGGAAAAATTAGCCCCAGCCAATGGAAATGCTCAAATACCCTCACACAGTGTCACCTGACGTCCCCCTCTGCGGTTTAAACGCTGTGCTGGAACTGTTTGTGCAGTCTCATACTTTACTGTGTCATTTACTTATTATTATTATTGTTATTATTATTATTATTATTATTTTCATTATCATTATTGTTATTATTATTAATAATAATAATAATAATAATAATAATAATAATGATAATAATAATTACATTTAGGAGTCGCTACAGTGTAAGGGTACCAGAGCATGTCCACGGACTCTAACCCTCAGAAGAACCCCCCCCTCCCCCCCCATTCTGATAAACCTGCTGTCCAGAAATCCCCATATCATAGCAACCATTCATAAAAACCAAATCTTACTTTTTACTTAAGGGAATTATAAATTTACAGTGCCTTTACAATGCGGTACAAATAATAAGTCTACAAAACTCTGGATTTGGGCAACATTTGGACATTTTGAGTTTCGGTGCTAAGGAACATGTATAATAAGAAACAAACAAAAAAAAAAAAAGAAATCTGTAATATAAATAGGTGGTGATCCACTAGGGGAAACGTCAATGGAAACAGTCAGTCACATGGGAACCTCCCACCAATGGGCTCGATTTCAGCCAGGGAGGGCTAAACTGGCCACGAGCCAACCGGCCAATCGGGAGAGAGCACCGCCCACTTTCCCTCCCTCACAACGGCACGTGGCTGAAGAGGTAGGACACGGACTCTCCGTTGTGAGTTCTCCGGATGGCTTCAGCCAGGATCATGGATATATCAATGACCTAGACGGCAGACAGACAAACAAACAAGCAAACAAACACTGTAACACTCAGTCCTGTCACATCAACATTAACAGCCTATTCCCCATAGGCCATAAAACATGTTTCTGTCTTCATCATAGCAAAGCTTAATCATAGCGAAGCTGAATATCGATATGTAATTTCACCAATACCGTTTCTTGTCAGACTTTAAAGACCGAAGTGGCACGTTTACAAATGCAGTTCATTTGGAAATATCAGTGCATAATACACTGCCATAATTCATAATTCTTCACGGGCAGCACCCTCCTGGAGCCTCCTTACTGTTAGGACACCCTGAAATCCCCCTACACTTAGCAGGACACCCTGAAATGCCCCTACACTTCCTGTTGGGACACCCTGAAACCCCCCTACACTTCCTGTTAGGACACCCTGAAATGCCCCTACTCTTACTGTTAGGACACCCTGAAATACCCCCGCACTTCCTGTTGGAGCACTCTGAAATCCCCCTACACTTCCTGTTGGGGAACCCTGAAATCCCTCTCCACTTCCTGTTGGAACACTCCGAAATCCCCCCACACTTCCTGTGGCCCACACCCCGTTCACATGGGCGGTGCGGAAGCGGTACCTGGATCTTCGGGCACTGCCTCATCTTCTCCTCCTGGGGGATGGTGTTGGTGACGACCACCGCCTCGAACGGCGCGTTGTTTATGCGCGAGATGGCCGGGCCGGAGAAGATTCCGTGAGTCAGGATGGCGTAGGCTTTAGTGGCTCCGGCAGAAATCAGCCTGCACAGACAGACAGACAGAGAGAGAGAGAGAGAGAGAGAGAAAGACAGGCAGACATTACATTACACTACATTACAGGCATTTAGCAGACGCTCTTATCCAGAGTTACTTATACAACTTCTTACACAGCATTTACATCGCATCCATTTATACAGCTGCATATATACTGAAGCAATGCAGGTTAAGTACCTTGCCTTTGGGTTACAAGACCAGCTCCTTACCCATTATACTACACTGCCGGTTGCCAGACAGACATACAGACAGGCAGGCGGGCGGGCGGGCGGGCGGGCGGGCGGACGGACGGACGGACGGACGGACAGGCAGACAGGCAGACAACTTACATGCTAATTATAGCATAGGGCAGCATACATTTTATAAGAGGCGAGAACAATGTTGGTTCATTAGGATACAACGGTTCATGTATAAAAACTGAACGGTTCTGTTCACTACCCACGGTTTGGGTCGCATGTGTTCGGTTCGCTCGCTTCAGAAATCCGCTATCAGTCTAGACGTGTTTTTGAAACGGGCACTCGCAACTGTGTGTACTATCGTGTATTTTTGTGTTAACGATGATAACGGCTATGAAAAAGGTGGTGGATGAAATGACGTGTGAGCAAGCACTGCTTCGCCAATTCGCCGAATCAGCGCCATCAATCCGACTGTTGCTACGGCGGCGGTTTCTCGCGCCCCGTTTCCCTGGCGACCCGTTTCCCTGGCGACCCGTTTCCCCGACAACCCGTTTCCCCGACAACCCGTTTCCCCGACAACCCGTTTCCCCGGCGACGTCACTCACTTGTCGGCGGCGTGGCAGATGGTGCCGCAGGTGTCGGCCATGTCGTCCACCAGGATGGCCACGCGGTCCTTCACGTCGCCCACCAGCACCATGCGGTCCACCTCGTTGGCCTTCTTCCTCTCCTTGTGGATGAGCGCGAACTCCACGTTCAGCCGGTCGGCGATGGACGTCACGCTGAGGCACGCAGAAGGGAAAAAAAAAAAAACTCCACCAATCAGAAGCGAGCGGGCTGTCTAATCGCAGATTAGCGATGTGTGTGACTTTAAAGCCACGTGTATGTACACAACCGACTGAGCAAATTAAGGTGCAGCAGCAACGTCCCTGTAGGACAGGTGTTCAGGTTCCTAAGGACACCAACACCCATGGCTTGATGCCTATCCTCACCAAAATTCTCCACTGCTCATCAAACACAATCCTCAAGCAAAACACACGAACAGGCCTAAAAATGACACCATGAAAGTCAGTGTAAACCATCTCTGTTCCTGGAGATCTACCATCCTGAAGGTTTTCATTTAAACCCTAATTTGGCACACCTGGGTCTGCTAATTAGCAGCTCAACAAATATCTCTAGCTATTGAATGAGGTGTACTTTGTTAGGGTGAGAATTAAATCCTACAGGACGGCAAATCTCCAGGAACAGGGTTGGCTACCACTGGTGCAAGTAGTACACTGATTAAGCTGAGTGAGCTGTTGCCCTCTAGTGGCTGAATATGGCCATCGCAGAAGCTGAGCGAGAGATCAATTTTTTTGATCTCTTTTTTTAGAACCGAGCAGCGCAGGTATGTGCTCCAGTTTCAGCAGAAAGTATCAGAACATACAATATTCACTCGCTGTCTCAGAACTGCCATGATTCTGTACAAAGAAACTGAACAAGGGCTGCAAGATTTCACATCACCAAGGAAGCTCTGAAACAGTACAGTCCACGCACAAGATGAGATGCACACACACACACATACACCCATGCACTCACACACACGCACTTGCGCACTGACACACATACACTCATGCACTCACACACATGCACTCGCGCACACGCCCAAAATGGCAGATTTATTGAAATTTTTACCGAACAGACCGGAATCAAATGGAAAGGTGGAGAATTCGTGGGAAACTGAGTTCAACTTTAAAGCCGGAAAAGGAAGAGAAAAAAAGAAGAAGCGAAAGAGGAGAAAAAAGACAATGGCAGAGAAGGGCAAAGACTTGGGGGTAGTGGAAGATGAGAAGAGAAACTGAAGGGATTTTGAGGTCCATGATTCCCCCCCCCCCCCCCCCTCAGATGTGGCGGCGGTACGGGTCGTCAGATCCCCGGGGGGGAGGCGGGGCGGCGGGGGGGGGGTCGGAGCCCAGCGTACCGTTTCGCGCCGCCGGCGTCCGGCGACACGATGATGCAGTTCTTCCATTCCGGAATGTTCTCCCGGATCCACTGCAGGACCGCGGGCTCGGCGTACAGGTTGTCCACGGCGATGTCAAAGAAGCCCTGCGGAGACGGACCGGGGGGGCGTGAACACCTGAGCGCACGGACCGGGGGGGCCTTAACACCTGAGCACACGGACCGGGGGGCCTTAACACCTGAGCACACGGACCGGGGGGCCTTAACACCTGAGCACACGGACCGGGGGGGCGGGGCCTAAACACCTGAGCACACGGACCGGGGGGGCGGGGCCTAAACACCTGAGCGCACGGACCGGGGGGCGGGGCCTAAACACCTGAGCGCACGGACCGGAGTGTAAACACCTGAGCGCATGGACCAGGGGGGCCTTAACACCTGAGCGCACGGACCGGAGTGTAAACACCTGAGCGCACGGACCGGAGTGTAAACACCTGAGCGCACGGACCGGGAGGCGGGGCCTAAACACCTGAGCGCACGGACCGGGGGGCGGGGCCTAAACACCTGAGCGCACGGACCGGAGTGTAAACACCTGAGCGCACACGCGTGTGCATATCGCTCAGGAGCCAGAAGAGCGGTGATCTGTGATTCGACGATCTGCTCGTAATCTCTCGTCAGTGTCCCCACTTTTGCCTCCAGAAAATAAGGGTGATAAGATCATTCTGGTGCTCTGTTCCAGAGAGCTGCTGTAGTACTGAAGCAGATGGGATATTTCAACTGCATTAAAAAAAAAAAAAAAAAAAAAAAAAAAAAAAAGATTTAAAAGATGGGTTAATATTTGGGTAATGCCGAGGGGATACGATATTAAGGTTGTGGGATATTCAGAGCCAGGTGTCACATTTGGTGGACAGGTGTGATGTATAGTAGGGTGGGGTCAGCATTCAACATAATGACCTCCTGTAGATCGTTTCTGGTAGGTCCGGCTGTCCATTATTCGGTCCACGGAGTCACAGCCACAGAGTCAACAGGTGAAAGAACATGCAGGTTTAGGTCACCCAGGGAGATAACCACATATGATATGGTGTATCATTCAGTGATATTTAGCATCTACATAAAGCCTGAAAAGGGCCTAAACAGCTGAAACAAAAGCTAATCAGCCGGCAAAGGGAAGCGATACAACTACAGGTGAATCAAGAGCTGGTACTGAAGACCTCAAATGTCCCAGTTCTGAACGCGGAACGTCCCAACACAGCGAACTGAACACTGGCGGTGGTACTGTGCACAGCGCTGCTAGCCTGCGCAGCTGAAGCTCCAGAGAAGGGGTGGCCAGCCCTGGTCCTACAGAGCCACAGGGTCTGCTGGGTTTCAGTTTTCACCTTAAATACAACAGCCACTCAGACCAAAGAAACCAGGTGAGGTGAGTTATCTGTGGAATCACCTGTTTTAATGGATCAATTGAGTGGAGAGTAAAAACTAAAAAACCAGCACACCCCTGCGGCCCTCTAGGGCCCTCCCCTCCCCTCCCCTCCCCTCCCCCCCCTCGGCCCTCTGGGACCCCCCCCCCCCCCTCCCTCCCTCCAGGAGGACAGGGCCCGGCTCACCTGGATCTGGGAGGCGTGGAGGTCCATGGTGATGATGTGATCGGCTCCCGCCACGGACAGCATGTTGGCCACCAGCTTGGCGGAGATGGGGGCGCGACTCTGAAACACACGGCGGGACACTGAGTTAAAGGGGGGGGGGCGGGGGAGCGGCCCGACCGCGAACACCGCGACCTCAGCCCTGTGTGCGCCAAGCCTGGGTCGCACCATCTGCGCAACCCTGTCCCTGGAGATCCACCGTCCCCCACAGGCTTTAGCAAAGCACACCCCGTTCAACAGCGAGAGCGGGGCTGCCCAACCCAGTTACGAGGGACATGACTTCGGTCATTAAAATCATATTCATAAAAAAAACAGCAAGGTATAAAATAATGGACATGCCAGGAGGTGGAGGGGAGGGGAGGGGAGGGGAGGGGAAGGTGGTAAAGAAAAGTAAAGGAGTATGTGCTGTATAATACTAAAAATCAGTGTAAATAGAGCTCTGTGGAAAAATGACACAGGCATGTGCGGCAACTGTTTTGAATACACTGGAGCGTGCTGACAGGTACCGACTCCTGGGGCCTGTAGCAGAGCACTTACCCAGCGGACTCGGTAATCCTGCTTTGCGGCACAGGCTCTGGGCTATCTTAGTGAACTTACATGAAAAAGGTCAGTCAAATAATAGTATGGTTCTTTTGTGATATTTCATTATATCAAAGGCCGTATGCATGCAGCATATTTTATTAGAAGTAACCGCAGTACAGGAAACACAGTTACGAGCACACTGACACACTTTCTTTCCCTTCAATGCAACTGAACCTTTGTGGCTTTCAAACATCTTGCTTTGAAAGCGTGTGTGCGTTTCAGGACACCCTTTGCCAAACTGTAAACACGCGTGGCACTGTTCCGATAAGAGTCGACACAGTCGAGGGTAACTGGCCGGGTGAATGCTGACGTCACCCAAACCCTGTTACCCTGCAAACAGACGGGAGGACTTTGACCGCACACAGGCTTGCGACACAGTCAGTAGGTCACACTGAAGCCTGCTGTGAAACAGCGCAGAGCATTTCTGTGAATGGGGGCGAGGACACGCACCACTGCCCCGCCAGCCGAAAGAAAATACACATCTGTCAATTTTTACATTTGTGTCTTTACGAAAGCACTTCAAGTCAAGCTGACAAGGCGGCCATTTTAAGACTTTTAAACAGCCCGAGAGACTGGCGGAAAAGCAAGTCAATGTTTTCCTTGGAAGTTTTTCTTTTTTTTTTTCCTTTTTTGACCCCCCCCCAACCTCTGCATAGATGCAATGACCCCCGAGTCAAAGATAAAAAGCATTTCCCTGCTTCCTCATTTCCCAGCCCCCAGCTGCTCCATACAGAAGTCCTTCACTTCACCCGCTAAAGAGCTGCTTTTATTTTTTTTTTGAAGCCAGTGTTCTAGAACTCCACCGCTTTCAGTTACCAGCGGTGATTGTGACATCAGCATTAGAATGTTAAGAACATTCTAATCATACATTTGCGATCTCACACATTAAAGGGCTAAATAAACTGAAGCGTATTATTCATCATAAAAACTCACTGCATTCTGGTACTTTTCACGCTGGATAAGAGCGTCTGCTAAATGTCTGTAATGTAAGGTTTTCAAGAAAGCTGCACAGATGGAAGAGACGTATTTACAGACATTCAGTTCATGCGTTATTGTGTCAGTATTTTCACCTCACATTTTTTACGTATGCAATACCAATATGTATTTTCAACGCAAGTTCAACGTGTTCACAAAGATAAGCGAATGGTTCACAAATACTTCCTACAACGGGTCTCTTTGGACTAGAGTATTTCTGGAAAAGCCCCACCATCATAAACAGAGCTGCCATCAATAGGACTGTAAATATTACTGTAAAATATTACATATTTACTATGTATAAAAATATTACAATAAAATTTGATTGGCTGATTTAGCATGGCTATATATATATTTATACCCACACACATATACATATATACTGATATTTATTCCCATACCTATATAAATATATTTAGATATATATTTATATTCATACCCATATAAATACATTTATATATATGTTTATATTCATACCCACACATTAAGCAGCTTGCTGTCCCATAACTAGATATGGGGGGGGGGGAGAACACAGGGCTCCAGCCTCCGTTACAGACCCCCCCGCTGAAACGGGACGCCGAGCCGTGCGGCTCCATCGCATCGCACGGCGTAGCGCGCGGCGCTGGGGGGGCGACCCGCAGCCGGCTCACCGTCGCTTCGGCCCCCCAGCTCCCGGTTACACCGCCTTCACCGGTCACGAGCCAGCCAGGCACCTGCGCAGGGTAACCTCACCGCCGCCCTCTACGCCAACGTCAAGGACGTTGTTGTGAAAGCCTCAGGGAACGAGGGGGGGGGGGGCGGGGATTTAGGAAATTCCACCGTTTCACTCACAAGACTTTTAAACGTTTAGTTCAGTATTTTTTTTTTGTCCTTTTTTGCCCTCAGCTCGCACAAAAGGGTGAAGCTGCACGTCCTCCGACGGCGCAAAGCACGCTGGGACAGCTGGTGACACAAGGCCAGAAAGGACGGGGAACGTGGCGCGATAGCCAATCAGGTTACAGATGAGACGTGTAAATCTGGTCGGAGGACGTGTGGCTTCAACCTGATAATAACTCCACCCATCACACACAGCAGTGGGTCTCAAAGTATGGGGCATGCCCCCTGGGGGGGCGGGGGTATTGGGGCACAGACACAGAGAGGGGTGCGGGGAAAAAAAAGTCCATTAGAAACTTAAATTAAATAGTATCAAGGTGGAATCAATGATGGGGGGGGGGGGCTGACTGAAAAAGCCTGGGAGGGAATCATTAGGCCAAATATGGCAGAATTGCCCTGTGTTTAATATGTGCAGGTAAAAGGCAGTTACCTTGTCCTTCTTGTCCTGCCGGGCGTAGGGGAAGCAGGGGATGGCGGCGGTGTTTTGGGGAGGGGGTGGGGAGGGGGGTTACCTTGTCCTTCTTGTCCTGCCGGGCGTAGGGGAAGCAGGGGATGACGGCTGTGACGCGGGAGGCTGAGGCGATCTTGCAGGCGTTGATCATGATCAGCAGCTCCATCAGGTTGTCGTTGATCTCGCCGCAGCCGCTCTGCACGATGTAGACGTCCTCCCCACGCACGCTCTCGCCGATCTCCACGCTGAGAGAGAGAGAGAGAGAGCGGCGTGAGGTATTATACACACACGCACACGCACACACAGCACATACACACACGCACACGCACACACACACACAGCACATACACACACACACACACAGCACATACACACACGCACACACACAAACACAAACACACACACACACACACACAAACACAGACACACACACGCGCGCACACGCACGCAGACACATACGCACGCATGGACAGAAAAACACACACCCACGCAGACACGCATAGACACACACAGGCACACACGTGCACACACGCGCACGCATGGACACAGTCACACCCATGCAGACAAACACACACCCACGCAGACACACAAAAACAAACCTGTGTACAGACACACACACACAAAGAACGACACACACAATGATACTGTACATACAGACATTCAGTCTCGCGTACACACACACACACAGACACCACATGACCATACACAGTCTCAGTTGCAGCTCCTCCACCAAGGAGAAGTACCAAGTGCTCCTTTAGGCCAATGAGAGGGTACATTCAATTACCAGACTACTGCTCCATATTGACACATAAGACGACATTACATTTATTCCATAAAAGTGTCTCTGTGGAAAAACAAACAATACAACTGTTCAAAAACTCCAGAGAGAGATACTCTTATCTGTAATAGACCCCCTCCCACTGACCCACCAACATATTTCCTTTCTATCCTCTGTGTTCGCAGTAAGGGATGAACTTTCTCCCTGGAGTTAACACAGACACCAAAGCACTGACAAGCAGCTGGAGATGCAGTCTTTCAGAAAACGTAAAAATTAAATTTAGGTTTGCACACAGTGGTCACTGGAAATTCTGTGGATCTTGTTACAAAGTGTAGGGGGGGCAGGGTCTCCCAGGGTCATACTTTTGGCAAATGTGTCTAAACATCTGTCAATCTAGACCACGCGTGGGCAACTCCAGTCCTGGAGTGCCAGTTCAGGTTTTGCTGCCACCAGTTACACTGGCCCAATCAGCTAATTAGACATGAACACCAACACCGATCCACTCGAAGATCAGCCCACAATAAAACCGCTACAATACAGGCACAAGAATATTCATCAGCTGCTGCTCATATCACAGATTGTAGCTAAAAAATCAGATCACGTAAACGACTGGGCCAATTAAGTAATTAAGCGCAAGAACTTGGCCAGAAAACCAGAAGCAGACACGATCCCATTCCTGATTTACTAAGACATTTAGCATGTGCAAAACTTGTTAGCACACGCGAAGCCAATAACATGCCGAATGATTGGTGCAAAACCAATAACACGACCACTGATTGGTCACGGTATTTGCTTTGCACCAATAGTGGGTTGTGTTATTAGTTTTACATGCGCTGAAGGTCTCAGTAAATCAGGCGCTGTAAGCGATTTCCAGCCTTTCCTTTATTTAAAAAGACAAATGGGGAAAATTAGGGAAAAGTGCAGTGTGCAGTAGGACACTGGAGGATAAGTGGAAAGCAGGAAGTGATCGCCTTCCTAAACTCCCTTTTTTCAAATACGGCACAGCAGTGGCAGCTGCACACAGCCTCCAGGCGCTCGTAAATAACGCTAACAATGCCCTCCAAAAGTATGGGACCGGCAGAATTAATTTAGTTACTTCTGCTGTATGTAGGCTACTTAAGCCATTTGGATTTGAGATCAAAAGATGAATATGAATCGTAGACTTGATGCAGTTGTTGCATTTAGGGCTATGCAACCAAATATTAGACTTAATTGCTTAACTCATCCGTTCATCCGTTAACTTGCTTTTGCACGGCCGAAAATGCGCGAACTCGGCAGAAAAACAGCCGATTCCCTTCACATTTGTCTCATAGTCATAATCTTCCTTAATCTCAAATCAAAATGCCTTAAGAATATAGCAAAAAATAAGACGTCGCTCCCGTTCCCATACTTCTGGAGGGAATGGTATTTGTTGCCGATATGCAGGCCCCTGGTGTTTCAAAAACAAGATGGAATGGAATGCGTGGCTTCAATGCAGTATTAAGCAACTGATTCAGACTCTAACAAGTCTAAACATCCTTCCCTCTGAAGGGGGGGGGGGGGGGGGGGGACAAGCAGACCAATCAGCTCTCTCTGCACCGATTTCCACGAGAAGTTCACCAGTTACGCGATTGCTGAGGTGCTCCTGTGAAAAAGTAACTGGCCGGCTATTCAGCCATTTGCAACATGTAAGGTAAAGACCAAATTCCCAAATAGCTGTACGGTTGTACATAAATGAATGGTTGCTCAGACAGCATTTTTTGTCAACAATTTTTTTAATGATTATTTCTGTTATTAAACTGCCCCCCCCCCCACCCCCACCCGCGCCACAACTGGAGGAGAAAGACGAGATTACATACAATTCAACATTTGTAAACATCTGCACTTGTAAACTGTAAATCTGCTGACGTACTGCCAGACTGTGATCATATCACAGGAGGCAAAAGGAAGTCGTGCTGTGCTTTTTAATATTTAAGATAATATTAAAAAATACACTGAGCCATGCAGCCCTGCAAGCCTTCAATCAACCATTCAGTTTAGAGCAGTTAGTCCAGCTAAAAAAAAAAAAGTTTCCTGGATTTTTAGGGTAAATTTAGTTTAGAGTCATCCCGCAGCAGAAGAACCACAGAAGAAGAGAGTGAAACATCCACCCACAACATTTTACTTAGAAATGGCAACCACATAAGGCCAAGACATGGTCACTGTGGAGCATTCCCAGACTGCATGAGCATGCATAACCGATATCCGCCTCTGTGCTGTACAAGCCAGGCAGACTGGGTCCTCTACCGCTCTCATTTCTAATCTCCTGGAGGGACAGAATACAGTGTGCCAATTTAAAATGGATTAGTTGGTGTGCCAGTTTTTTGGGGAAAGAAAAAAATAAAAATAAAATAAAAAATAGTCAAACAGTAATCCAAACTGCCTGAGACACTGGGGTTCTTTAGCACCCTGTATGGCACTGATGTGACTGGGACAGGCTTGACGTTACAGTCCCCCAGTTAGCTACATGCACACACATGTGGATGTGAAACTTTCTGTGAGTCAGAAGGTGACTTCACAGCCAGGAAGGGCCGAAGGGCTGAACTGCAGTCCAAAAGTGCAGCCTGTGAACAAAGCACTGACCCTACAACTGCTGCATAGACAGCAGCCCATCATACCCACCCTTAACAGTCCCTGCTGAGTGCGGGTACATTACACCAACCAGGATGTGAATGCAAAGGGGCAAAAGCATGTCAGAAGAGGGGTGTTTTCCCAAACAGGAGTTCACCTATGTTATAGTGGCTGGGTATTTTAAAAAAATAAATCATTTACAAACTCTATCCCATCGTAAGAGAGCTGGTAATGATAATACCTCCAAAGAGGGAGATATTTTTAGATAGTTTCTATTTATACATTCATATATACATATATGTGTATGTATGTGTGTTTATATATATATATATATATATATTAAAAGTACAGAGAAGGCAGATATAAATGATATGGATTAGATTATTCAATTTCAACAGGCATTTTCCCAGGATTGTGGGCTCTCAGGAGGAAAAGTTAACTGCGTAGCTCACAATCGAAAGACTCAGTAATAAAGCTGGACATTTGTAAGCGCAAAATGTGTGTGTGTGTATCTATATACATATACACATACATACATACACATACATTTTGGAAAAACCAGTTCAGCAAGCTGGGGTAACAGCTTGAAGCAGAGCAGAGAAACTCGTCTCACAAATCCATTTTCTTTATTTAAAAAAATAAATAAAAATGAAAAACTCCACAACAATCCCGCAGTGCGCTTCCTGTGGTTTCCTCTGGCCTTACGACTGGACACTGGGGTATTACGCAACCACGGCTGGGCCAGTCAAGCACAGAGACGCACGTGATGCGTCCATTACATTCTACATAATAAAGCGATCTTTGAAAGCACAAGGCATTTTCGACTGAATTTTATGGTGTCACTCCGTTCTAACTGTCCAAAAAAATGCTTTTTGGGTCCATTGCCTTCTGACGGCACACGTGTATGGAAATGGCAATATAAAATGTGCAACTTGTTCAGTACAGAACACAGGGCTAAAACCAAATGCACAACCAGCACACAGAAGGACGCATTTCACATCTGACAGTCAAGAACGAAGGTTTGTGCGATTGATTCCGTTCCATTCCATTCCAGCCAAACTCCAAAGGATACGCAGCAACTGCAACCGACAGTCTGGTGCGTGGGCTTGTGGGTGCATTAATGACCTCATCTTCCATGTGACCTTTCTTAATTTTTACAGGAAATGCAAGATAAAATGTGTCAGTCTTTGGGACACTGTGTGACCTGCAAGGTTGCACAGTAGTAGCTCCCTGCTCAGATCCAATTGAGGGGGTAGGCTCACAGACTTCAACTGTGTTACTGTAGAAGCAAGACTAGTCATGAATCAATTGCAATAAAATAGTTCTAAAATATCTGATATTTCAGTCTCTTTACCTGTCTGACTAAATTAAATGTGTGTGAAGGAGAAATAAATGTTTTGTTGTCCACTGTTTTCTGAAAAGCAGCAGAATCCTATCCACTCTAGGAAGTGCTCACAGATGTGGGTGGAAATGCTTGGCCACTCTTTCCCCTTCAGTGTCAACACCAAACTGTAAAAGTCCTCAACAAATTATTATTATTATTATTACATACCACACAGCTGTTGCTAGCAGGCCACACTATGGGTCACAGATAGGACAGTGTGAACAAGCGCATAACTACAATGGATCTCCTTACAATTTAGACATAATTACTGAAATTGTGAGAGGAGATAGTGATGGATCTACTGGACTAGTTAAAGTGAAACTGTAACAATTTTGACCAGAAAATTCTTCTGAAATATCAGGGAAATATAAAACAATCCTTTATAGGCGCACTTTGCATGTGGAAAACATGGCCTGGCCGTCTACATTCTCAAAATGCATTGCCATTAATACAGAAGACTGGATCAGCATATGTCAAAGCTCTTTCAGACTTGCATTAGTTTTGCATTGAAATGCAGTTATTCTGTCAAATATGTTCTCGGCTTAGATTTGCAAGAAAAATCATGCTTCGAATAAACTCCATTCAAACCGCTCCTGTTTTATGCATTTCTAAAATGCACTTCCGTCCTGTCCTATAGTTTCACAACCAGCATTGAAATGGAGGTTGCAGAAAAAACACCCACCAAATACGAGTGTGCTTTCTCGCCTGCATAGAACACAGGATGATCAGGTGAAACTAATAAACTCGGCCAGACTTGCATAAGAATAGCAAAGTATTTAACATCCCGTTGCCTAATTGCAGCCAGACTTCGAAGAACAATTTACTAACTGACTTCCGTGTCAGAAACCCAATCGTCCGGACCCCGTTGTTTATTAGCGAGACACTACAAAGGGACGTCTTCAGTCTACATGGAGGGAAAAAACATTTAATGACACCCCAAGTACGCTCCACCCCTAAACCTGATCCTGTTAACGTCAGCTACTCACGGTTCCCGCTATGCACTAATGTTACTACCAACGGAAAAAAACTACACGAATGATGATATCCCATGCTGGCTACCTAAAATGTGGCATATCACGAACACAACAGAAACCGCAGACTTTCTTCCTCCACAATTACAAATTTCGTAAACGTAAGTTTTTAGTTTACCGAAGCAAGGTGTTAGCCAGCAAGCTAACGAGTAACTCTGGCTCTGGCAAATCACGTGCTTCCCAAACGCTGTCTAGTTTAGCTTCATTTGCTAACAAAATGGATAGAGCTAGTAGCCTACTTGCTGCATCTGGCAACTGCGTTAGCAAGCTTACGTGTTGAAGCACACCTGGAAGCAACACGATCGCATAAATCCAGGCAGCATAAAGAAATGAGGCATAATAAGCTGCTTCGAAATAGCTAACAGACTTTATGTTCAACGAAACGCTACACATCACGCGTTCGTAAGCAGCTGGCTAGTTTGCTCACAGCCAGTATGTTCCCGTGCATTTGTTAGCTCGATAGCCTCGTATGTAGTTATAGTAATACACAACATAGTCAATGGCAGAATACTTCGAAGGAGTACGGCATAACTGCATAAAGTCAAGCATCGTGTATTAGAATGCGTTTTGTACTTACCATGTTTCTTGGTTGCTGAATTTCTTCGTAATCACTTTTCCTAATTCCAAACCGAGTCTGTCAGCCACTTTCTGTGACAGATCATGGTGCGAGCTTCCGCTGAACAAAACGATATTTGGCATGGCAGCGGTAACCGTGCTACCGAAATGTTTCTGTCTTAAATTCGGTCAAATCTTCTTGGGTGGAATGTGTACGTGCAGACAAGAGCTAATGTTCTCGCATACTCACTGGGACGGCAAAGCTGCGTGCTCCAAATTCTAAAGGAAATGATGCGCCGGACCTGCCCATTCCCCCTCCCCTTACGTCACAGTCAATAGAGTTGTAACAGGGAGCCACCTAAAATGAAATCAACGACGCATGATTCACGGTTATGGTACACGAATGAACGTTGGGTAGTGGGGAAAGATGGAGTACATTGCAGTGAATAAGGGATTCGCCTGCTGGACATTGTATCCGTGCCGTAGAGTTGGATTTCTGGTTGGATTATAGATAACTAGCAATTTTATGGCTCCCCCTGTAAATGACTAAACTTAGGGGTGTAACTAGGCAGCTGTTTAATAGGTGACTTAGTTGATGCGCCAGTCTTAACGACTACTTGTATTTGTATTTTTATTTATTTTTATTTTTCCATAGATTGCGTTGTTGCCGTTCTCGTTGTTAGTGTTAATCAGTTTAACCACCAGGGTCCAAGTTGAACTATGCGGTTGTTCCCTGTACTTGGACCGGTACTTCTCTCTAGGGGTTTCGTCATACTTGTTCCTGGTTATGGTTATACACTTTGTTGTACGTCGCTCTGGATAAGAGCGTCTGCCAAATGCCTGTAATGTAATGTAATGTATGGCTGATGCTTCAATAAAAAATATCACTTGCCATTACTGTGCTTACAGTTGAAAATATGTACCACTGTAATGTGGCCAAAAATCTTAAAGAAGGATACCTGCAAAGTGTGTGTGTGTGTGTGTGTGTGTAGGTTTCCACATCAAGACTTACAGATAATTAGCTACAGATAAATTCATAAATCAAATAATTACATTCAGGCTGTCTTGCATATGATTGAGGATTATTCTTTTTATTCTTATTATTTCCATATATAAATATGTCTTCCTTGCCCGTGCCTTGTTCAGAGTCCTGATTAGGCAATGGTATAATGGTCCTCTTTCACTCTTATAATTAATTACAATTAAATTAATTAATGGGAAAATGCCAATAAAAACAACAACAACAATAATAATAATGAATTTCCCTCCAAAATAAATCACAGCTTAGATTTTATTTTTTAATGTGCAAATAAACTAAGCAGGATGAGTAATGAGCCATATTATATGCTACAAAAATCATAAAATAATATTTCTTCATACTAATACAATTGTTAGAGGAAAAAATTAACAAGTATTTTATTTAGCAAAAAAAACAAATGTCACCATTTTTCACACCTCTAATAATTACATTAAATAAAATCCACCATAAATAAACATGCTACTTTTTAAGTGTATCTGAAGTTAGGGAACATTTGTGGCCTCACATGAGTTCTTGTTTCACTGGGGTATAAAAATGAGGTGACACACATGTAAAATCACTTTCGGGGAAAGGCAAAGAACTCATGAGGAAACCAAACAAAGGGTTGCTGACCTTCACCATTCAGGAGATCCATCCATCCATCTATCCTTTATCTAACCTCGCTTGTTCCTGGTCAGGGTCAGGGGGTGGGGGGCCAGGGTTAGGGGGTGGGGCTCTGGAGCCTATCCCAGGAAAGGAATACATAGCGGGCTTATAAATATGCATGTCTTTGAGGAATGCACACAGGACAGGTCACCAGTCCATCTCAGGGTACACACATGGTTCACTCACACGCACACAGGCAGTGTAGACTTTCCAGTTAGCCTAACGTGCATATCTTTGGACTGTGGGAGGAAACTGGGGTACCTGTAGGTACACAAAGGAAAACGTTCAAGCTCCACAGAAGGGTCTGGGCAAGGATTCAAATCGAGGACTTTCATTGCTGTGAGGTGACAGTGGTATTCCACCATTAGGTCAATCAGGCCGCGCAAGAAGGAGTTTCTAGGTTTGAGCCTCGCCTGGCCAGAACTCTTGCTGTGTGGAGTTTGCATATTCTCCCCGTGTTTGCGTGGAGTTTGCATGGGGAAAACAGGCGTCTGCTGAGGGCAATCCAGAAACATCTGGAGTTTGCTAAATGGTATTGGATCGTGGTCTGAAACATAAAAAAAAAATATTTTTTATTAGCAGTTACCATTTAAAATTCAGCCTACACCCTATGGTTGTGCCACACCACCCATCAGGACATTTTTGCTCTTCACAAACGGTGACATTTTTCAAACCCGAAAAGTGATCCATGTTGAAATGTTAGAATTACTGAAATACTGCAGTTATCGGCCCGAACAAACTGTCCAGTTATACAGAGGTTGTTTTTATTTCTAGGAAGAGGATGCGCAAAGTATTAAATACCTTGCGTAGAGGATGCTAAAATGACTGTGTAAACCCAGTTCTCTTTAAAAGTTGTGTGGTAAGAGGCCAGGCGTGCTTAACATTGGTGAGCAATGAATGTTAACATGGTAGCTGTAAATAAAGGGTGTTAATGTGAGATTAAGGACACAGGATTACTTTGGTTTCATTTATCAGTGGGTCAAAATAATCTAGCCATTAGTCTTATCCCCCACCCCCACCCTGGTTGTGCAGTTTGTTTGTTTGTTTAGTCACCCCGCTAAATATCACATGAAATCGATGTGTTAACTACATGAGCGTTCATGCTGAAAGCATCTACAGTGTGATGAATGTTTCAGAAAACAGAAAATCGTGTTGCATCATGGTGCTCCTTCTCTTAAGCCATAAAGTGGGACAGAAGAGTGTATCAAATCAGTATGGATAGGAAAATAAGACACTGCTGGATCAACTGCTTAAACGTATATTTCACCAGTTTCTTATTCTATTCACATATTTAGCATGTTTTCATGGAACATTAATTCCTAAAGATCCTGATTCAAAATGTACAAAAAATGGTGAAGATGTTCTCTAATACCATACATATGAACCAAAGTATATAAAACAACTTTTTTTTTTTGTTGAATAGCTTGTGTTGAACTGTAATGCCGAAGTGTAATGTTAACTATTTTTATTTATTTTTTTTAAGTCAGGATCCAAAACCAATATTGGCTAATTTATATGTTTAGGCATAATCCCCTAAAATTAATATAACACTGGGATAATTTGTGCTGTGTCTATAGCCTCATTTCACAGCTGAATGCTGAGTACAACAGCTGTCTGGAAAAAAGATGCTTGACGGGAAGATCTCTTTTAAGAAGCCTCACACACAACTCCCAATAAGACAACTGTGGACAAAGAAGAGAAACAGAAACCAACATTTGAGATTCTGTAATCATGATCCTTTACTTAATAATGAAGCATAATCCAAAATTTAACTCAGTGTGAATAACAGTAAAAAAGGAGACAGTAATATGGTGTAGACACATACACAGTTAATTATTTTATACTTTCAGACAGAGGGGTACAGTATATCTAACCTATAACGTGCCAATTTGTGTTAAATCCTAAAGTGGAGTTGATTTGACCTCTGAATTTGTACGGTATACATTTTATAATCTCCTCAATTCCAAAAATGTACTCCTTGATTGTAATTCAAATTACAATTTAACCCAGAAACAACATGGGTCATACAGGGTCAAACAAGTTTCTGTTGTTTTTTTTGGTTGAAAATTAGTTTGTGGAAAAGTGTTGTACTTTATCAATAATAATAATAATAATAATAATATGAACTTGACTGCAGCTCTATGTGTAAATTAATGGAGCACTGTACCCATTCTGTCCCAGACCACTCAAACAAATAGCAGCAGAGCTATTATTTACCAAAAGGGGGCAGCACTGAGTCCAACAAGAAGAGGGCAGTCTGATGACTTCATAGTAGTCATTCTAATTTTCATTTAGTAATTTTTTGTTGTTGACAGTATTTCAAGTATTAGTATGGGTATTTTGAGCATAGGTAAATCTGGTATTTTGAGCATAGTAAATTAATAACCATGGTACATTTGTGACCATGACTGTAGTGCAGAAAAGAATAATAGGATATAGGATCGCTATATCCAATCAGACAGCTTTGTTTTACCAATATCCTTGGTGCATGATAAGCCAGAGCCCTTCCGTTAACTTATAAATTATAATTGTGCTATTCTATTATTCTAAACACAAATATGCACATTGTGATGATAAACTGAAATATTGCCAGCCAATTCAGTTATATTTCTAGATTAATAATTATTCAGAAAGGATTATATATCCTAGGCCCTTCACAAATATACATATGCTATAATCCATGAAGTTTTAGATATTACCTATAATTTAAGACGTCTGTTTGAATTATGGTAATATTACAGGTAAATCAGTTATTTCACAATGGAGGTCAAAGTCAAGACCGAAGTGGGAAAAAACCAAACAAGAATTACATTAAAAAAAGAACAAACAGTGACCTATTTTTTTAAAGGTCTTGCTCAAGAGTGGGGATTTTCTCTGGAAATTTGGCTAAAAAAACAGAGTGAAATAACTGTTAATGGACACAGAATTTACATTTGAGATCAACGTAATATATGAAGCAAAAATTCAAAGTTAGCTGATATTTAAATCTAAATGTTTAATACTAAAAAAATAAATCTTATGAACAAAAGTTTTTTTAAAATTATATCCATTTTCCATCTGTTTGGTAGTGTCATATGCATACATTTATTTAATGATATATACATAATTCCTATTGTTTGCTTCCTTAAAAAAAATCAAAATCACAATGAGATATTTTTCAAATCAATGTAAAAATTACAACACAAAGCAATATTTATATCCATAAATGTGCAAAATCATATTCACAATAAACCTCAGCAGTGCAGTTTTTTTTTCTACACTGCAACAGGTGAAAGCATTTTAACAGATCAACACACTAGAGACATAAGGAATTATCTGTGGTCTTACTATTTACCCTGCTTTCTAAAGGAAGAGGATTTTTCTTGTTCTCGATAATTATAATTATGTAACAGTATATAATTCTTTTTTTATTTATTTTTTTTACATATGAAACAAACGTATTCACAGGAAGTTTAATTACAGTGGTTCGTACTGCGTGGGGGGAGGGGGGGGGAGTAGGCCCCGTGTATCGGAGTATGGCTTTGATTTTTTTTTTTGGAGGGAGATGGGGGGTGGGGGTGAGGTGGGGTGGGGGCAGTGCGTAAAACAGGCGCGTTCACTTGCTGAGGAGCGTTTTGAGCGAGCGCGTCAGCGCGTTGACGATGGCGGACATGCTGCTGGAGTGGCGCGCCAGGGCGGTGACGCTGTGGTCGCTGGCGGCTCCGCCCACCGCGGCCTCCGCGGCCTTCAGCAGGCACATGTAGTTCATGACGACCTCGTCGACCTTGGCGACGACCTCCCGCTGCCGGCCCCCGCCGCCCCCGGCGCCCACGCAGCGCACCAGCCGCATGCAGGCCTCGATCAGCCGGCACAGCACCTGGAAGCTGCAGGCCAGCGCCAGCAGCATCTCCTCCCCGCTGCCGTGCGCCAGCGCCATCCTGCGGCAGGCCCCGCCCAGCTCCCGCGACTCCGCCGCCAGGAGGTGCTTGTAGCAGGACAGCTCTTCTTCGTTGGTTTCGTTGTCGGCGACGATGGCGGAGGCGTCCGCGCCCTCGCCCCTCCCCAGGCTGGAGCGCACAAGGGCGATGAGCTCGCTGGCGTCCCGCCGCGCGGCCGCGAAGCTGGCGGGGGAGGAGTAGGCCCGGTCCTTCAGCGCCTCCACGCGCGCCAGCCTGGCCGCGAAGCTCATGGTGTTCAGGTCGGCGTCGCGCTGGCGGCCGGCGGGGTCGGCGTCCGGGGGGACGGGGCCCTGGGGCTCCTCCCACGGCCCGTCGCAGGACGGCGGGCGGGACCGCTGGCCGGCTCCGCGCCGCGGCTCCCCGTCCTCCTCGTCCTCGTCCACCGTGCTCTTCTTCTTCAGGAAGCAGTAGCGGAAGGGCCCGTGGCACCTCCAGGTGCCGGAGTCCGCTTTGGGCAGCGCCCGCAGCTGCTGCTTGGCGTCCTTCGGCACCGGGAGCACCACGGAGGCCCTCCTGCCGTCGCCGCCACCGCCGCTCACCGACCAGCAGGGGGCGTGCGAGCTCACCGAGCCCTGGGAGTGGCTCTTGGACAGCCTCTTCCCGGCGGGCCTCTTCTGCGGGCGCGGCTCGGCGGACTGGGAGAAGGGCAGGCACCGGCCGGCCAGCGCGGCCCTGCTCCTCTCGAACAGCGCCTCCACGCTCCCGGACAGCGTGGCGCCGCTGCTGGCGCTCCTCCGCAGCGTCCCGCCCCTCCTCCTGCCGCGCCGGAGGCTGCCCCCCACGCCGGGGTCGCCCAGGTCGCCCAGGTCGCCCAGGTCGACGTAGTCCCAGCTGGGGCCCGGGGGGGGGGGCGCCCGGACGCAGGAGTCGTGTTTCGGGAGGTCCGCGGACTCCTGCTTTGGCGGCGGTGGCGGTGGGGGGGGGAGCTCGGCGGCGCCGGCGGCTCTGACCTGCAGAGAAAAGGCGGGAGGCGCGTCTCCTCTCGGCGGCCCCTCCGGCTGTGCGCGAGCTACACTAGGGACGGCAGAGAAACAGACAGAATCGTTAAGCGTCTCCCCGGCAACGCGCCGCGCCCTGCGCTCGGCCCTGGGGGGCGCGTCCCGCCCGCTCGGGGGCGGCGGCCGCTCCGGCTCGCCGCCGTCGAGTGAGCCTCTCCTCTCGTTACCGTCGGTTACGTCAACGCTGCTGCTGTTTACGGGTCGCTGAGCATGCAAGTCAGGACTCCTCCCGGACTCGAGCGGCAGGGTGGCGGAGTGGTACAGTCGGGGCCCTTTGCTTACTCTGGGCCCCACTGGCGGGGTCTCAACGGGGGACACACAGGACGGCATGCAGGGGTACCTCGCCAGCGTGTTATAGTTAGTCCTAACGAAGTCTAGCAACAGCGGGTTCAGACCGGCATGCTTCTTGTTGTCTCTCTTGTCGCTGTTTCTCCAGCTGCCCCCCGGGACCCAGTGCTGGAGCTGCCCCCCCTGATGCATCTGACTTACGGTCAGGTAGTTTATCAGCTGCCTGTAAGCCTCACCCCCCTCCTTTCGGTTATTCTTAGCGCATGCTTGCCTCGCGTACCGGTCGGCTGAAAGGCTACCCCGGTTAGCTGTACCTGTGGTCTCTTTGATCTTAGCGGTCCTGGGGGGGGCGCCGCCCTCGCGGCCGGGGACGAAGGGGGCGTCGGGGCTGGCGGCGGCGGCAGCAGCGGCGTGCATGTTCGGCAGCACCCTGTGGAGGAGGGCGGGGTCCGCGCTGGGGTGGGGCTCCTTGCCCGGCGGGCCGTGGTGGCGGGGGGTGCCGTGGGCCCTGTCGTCGGGGACGCCGCGGGGCGAGCCCAGCGGCGTGGCGCAGCAGCTGCTGCCGGCGGTGGCGGTGCTGCACGCGGCGTCCAGCGAGGAGCTCTGGGAGCTCTGCAGCGAGTGGAGCCCCTCCCCCTGCAGCGACGAGATGCGCTTGGCCAGGTGGTACTCGCACAGCCGGGCCACCGCCTGCTCGGCCAGCGGCGGCTTCCCCTGCTGGAGCTCCGCCCCCCCGGCCCCCGCCCCCGCCCCCTCCCGCGGGACAGCCCCTTCCCTCGCCCCCCTGGAAGTGGCTCCGAGGGTGTCTTGTGTCAGCTCGCCACTGGCGGGAGGGACCGCGTGCCCGTTGGACGGCCCCGGGGCGGGGCCCTCGTCCGCCGAGCTCTCGGGCACCCGCTGCCACCGCTGGGCCTTCTCGCGGAAGGCGGCGCGCTCCAGGTGGAGGTGGGCGTGGCGGGCGTCCCTGGAGCTGAAGGTGTTGTACTTCCCCGCCGCCAGGCGCTCCTCGCCCCTGGGCTCCGGGGTCCGGGCCTGCCGCCGGCCCGCGCTGCCGGTCCTGCTCGGGGCGGGGCGGGGCTCCCCCGCCCTCCCGCGACGGGCCCTCAGCAGCGAGCCCATCGGGAACTTGCCGAAGTAGTCGCTCACGGACTTGGTCTCCATGGTCTCGGGCTCCATCTCGATGTCGTCCGAGTGGAGGATCTGCTTGGAAGGCACGGCTGCTGCTGCTGCTGCTGCGGACGAGGAGGAGTGAGGCTCCGGCGCCTCCTGCTGGCCCGGAGGACCGCGCGGTTCGGCCGCGCAGGGCGAGACGGGAAATTCGGTCTTCTCCTCCAGGAGCGGCTGGTAGCCCTCGGCGGTGGCCAGGAACAGCCGCATGGAGTCCCCCGAGAGCCTCTGGGCGGCGGTCAGCTCCGAGCTCTCCGTCATTTCGGACGAGTTCGTCTCGTTCCCGGAATCTGAAGACGACTCGGGGCTAAAACCCCGAGATATCGCTACACCTGCGTGCCACGGAAAGACAAACAAGCTCATCATTAACCACGTCCAAGGCACTCTTGCAGACATCTGTCTTTAAAGCGAAACGCATTTATTTATACAAAAATAATGAGGGCTTGAAATGCATCGTTCCTTGATGATAAACAAAACAGGCAAAATGAAAAACGAGAACAAGAAAATGAAGATGCGATCCACAGAATGAACAGGCAAAAAAATAAAACAGGCAAAAATGAGAGAATGAGTTCCAATTTAATATAAATGATGAAGAACAAAATGCTCACACACAGAACTTAAAAACGCAGGATGATGGGCGGCAGCAGCGGGGGGGCGGGCGATGAAACAAATGTAAACGGGGGGGGGGGGGGGGGGGGGGGGCGTGCGGCACAGCGAGGCGCTAATGGATGAACGTCACGATGGTGTAAGAACCTGCGCTACTGTCCGACTGCGGGAGCGGCGGCGGCTCCTCGGACGCGGCCAGGGCCTCCAGGGCCTGCAGGGTGGACACCACCGCCTGGTCCAGGGCGCGGTCGCCGCTGCCCTCCCCCTGCGTGGGGACGGCGTCGATCAGCGACACGGGGATATCGTCCCGGGCACCCGCCCCCGCCCCCGGCCCCGCCCTCGCCCCCGGCCCCGCCCCTGCGGCCCTGGCCTGCTGCTGCTGCTCCTCCTCGTCGGAGCTGTCCCGGAACCCCGGCGGGGGGGCGGCGATGGCCATGTTGAGGGAGTGCAGGAGCACGTCGTCGTCCTCCTCGTCGTCGTCGCCCTCCGGCGGCGGGAGGGACGTCAGGTCGATGATGTCCTCGCTGGAGCCGGAGAGCGCCAGGAAGGTGGCGCGGCCGGACTCGCCCGCCCCCCCCCGCCGTCGTCGCCGCCCCCGTCGCCGCCGCCGCCGACACCGCCGCGTCCTCCTCGCAGCTGCCCTCGTCCTCGTCCTCGGCGTCGTCCGTGGTCTCCGCGTAGCAGATGTCCCGCAGCAGCGGCTCCTCGATGCCCTCCGCGTTGCCGAAGATCTTGGCGTCGTCGATGTTGCTGTAGATCGGGTGGGAGCCGTACTGGAACCCCTCCCCGTCCCCCGAGGGGCCCAGGGCCTTGAAGTCGTCCAGCATCTCCGGGCTCTCGTCCATCAGCCTTTGGTACCCCAGGTTCTGGGGGTTGATGGCGTCCAAGGGCGGCTCCCCGAAAATAAAGGACACCTTGGCACTCCGGGGGGAGTCCTGGGGCTGCTGACTTGGCACAGACAGAAAGTGTGCGCTTCTGGTCCCTCTGTCCGTCCGCTCTCCTTCCTGCAGAGCATGCTGGGACTGCTGCTGCTGCTGCACCTCTGTGATAGGAACGGGGGCGACGTCGTTCTCGCTCGCCGCGAACTCCTCGTAGGGGTCCGCCCGCCGCGTCTGAACCTCGTCCCCGCCTCCGCTAAACGAGGTGCTGTACGTCCACTCGATGGCCTCCAGGCTAAACTTGCCCCGCGGATCCAGGCCTAAAACAGTCAAACAAATATAAAAAAGTACATAACATATATTGCATATATTGCTTAAGACATTGGCTTAAGTTGACATTGACTTAAATTGCCATTGTCTTATGTTCACATTGACTTAAGTTGGCATTTACTTAAGTTGACATTGTCTTAAGTTAACATTGTCTTAAGTTGCCATTGTCTTATTTTGACATTGTCTTAAGTTTACATTGACTCAAGTTGGCATTGGCTTAACTTGACCTTGACTTAAGTTAACATCGGCTTAAGTTGACATTGACTTAGGTTGACATTGTCTAAAGTTAACATTGTCTTAAGTTAACATCGTCTTAAGTTGTCATTGATTTAAGTTGACCTTGACTTAAGTTAACATTGGCTTAAGTTGACATTGACTTAAGCTGACATTGTCTAGAGTTAACATTGTCTTAAGTTAACATCGTCTTAAGTTAACACTGCCTTAAGTTGACATTGCCTTAAGTTAACATTGTCTTAAGTTGACATTGCCTTAAGTTAACATTGTCTTAAGTTAACACTGCCTTAAGTTAACATTGTCTTAAGTTGACATTGCCTTAAGTTAACATTGTCTTAAGTTGACATTGACTAAAGTCCATTTTTCTCCACCGGCATAGCGCTGTGTTTGGGAGTAGCGCTGTGTTTGGGAGCGCCAGCCCACCTGAGTCCATGCTGCCCGTGTTGCTGCTGGCGGCCATGTTGAAGATGGAGCGGCGAGAGTCCACCAGCAGCCTGTAGTACCCCGCTGTCAGGCAGGCCAGGTTCATGGCGTCACCGGACTCCATTATCAGGGTGATGGGCTGAAACAACGTACGAACATCACAGCAGTCATTCAGCAGTGCAATTACAGCCTTCTTCCAGGGGCTCAGAAATAAATATCTCAACTAGGCTTTCAAATAAAGGTGAAAAATCGATCCAAAATATAACGACCCAAATCACAGGTATGAAAATGTAGTCCTGAAAGGCCACACAGTGACTGCTGGCTGTCAGGGTGATTTAGCACCTGGGATTCATTTAAGGTATTAATTGGCTAAGTAATCCTTGGTCCCAAGGCCTTAATTGGCTGCTGAAGGGAAGCCACAAATACCTGTAGACCTGAAGGACTGGAGAGCTTGACACCTCTGGCCTAAAATGCATTCCTTCCAATGCCACTGTAACTCTGCTATTAAATCTAAGTCTTCAATTGCACGTTGCTAGTCAAGAATGACAAGGCAACACACACTCAGTCTATATGTGAATATTGTACAACGCTGAAGTTGGCCCCCGATTTAACAAATTAATAGCCTTTGCAAACACGTAAGGAAGACCACGAAACCGTCCAATCGTATAACGCAACCGATTTAAGGTGGACCGGAATTTTTGAACGGGAGCCAACTTCAGCATCGTGAATATTATACTGTACACAAACGCCGGAGGTTTCCAGGCCGGGGGAATAAGCCTGCAGGGCTTAGCGGCAGGGCGGCGGGCCCGCTTGCTCGCGCTTGCTCGCGCTCACCTTGACGTCCAGGACGTGCAGCTCCACCCGCACGTTGCTCTCGTCCTCGGTGAACATCTCGATGCGGTTGACGTGGCTGAAGTCGGCCAGCAGCGCCACCAGGTTGGTCTTGGTGTTGATCACGTGGCTGATGCCGTACCTGGGGCCCAGGAGCAGGGTGACCTCGGTGTGCTTCTCCCCCTGCTGAGAGAGAGAGGGGGGGGGGGGTGTGTTTAGCAGTTGTCTATGACCATGAAATGCACTTTTTGTACGTCGCTTTGGATAAAAGCGTCTGCCAAATAAATGTAATGTAATGTAATGTAATGGGGGAGAGAGAGAGTTAGATATAATATAGTGTGTATATTAGTTTACAGGTTGTATAGTTGATTTTTTATTTTATTATTTATTAGTGTTTTTATTATAATTAAAAAAAAATTTTTTGTTATGACTGTTGACTCTTGCTTTGGCAACACTGTGCATGTCATGCCAATAAAGCACCTTGAAATTTAAAATTGAAATTGATAGAGAAAGAGAGATAGAGAGGGGAGAGAGGAAGAGAGGGAGAGGGTGTGTGTGACAGAGGGAGAGGGTGTGTGAGAGAGAGAGAGACAGAGAAAGAGGGTGTCTGTGTGAGAGAGAGGGTTTGAGAGAGAGAAGAGATAGAAAGAAGAAAAGAAGATAAAGAAAAAGGAGAGCAAAGAGAATGCAAGAGCAAAAGAAAGAGAAGAGAAAGGAATAGAGAAAGATAGAGCAGAAACCAAGAGACAAAGACAAATAAGAAAAAGAGGGGAGAGAGAGTCAAATTCTCTCTCAGCTGCTGTCTGAATCGTATTTTCGATCAATATTCCAGTATTACAGTGGCTAGAGACAAATCACAATCAATTCAGGGGTTAATGGTTTCAGAATCTGACGTGTGACGGGGCTCGTTCAGCGAAAAGCGTATTAAAAAAATGACACCGCTGACAGCTTCGACTTTTTTTTCCATCACGTGGTACATGGACCGGGTGAAATGAAAGACACGAGGGAACAATGACATCATTTCCTGCCCCCCCCCCCAATCTGAAGCACCGTCATTCACATTTCAGTGGAAGGCACAGTAACTGTGTGTGGTGTAAAACCTTCAAGGAAGGAGTCAGCGGTTGGGTTGTGGTTGGGTTGCGGTTGAGTTATGGTTGGGTTTCAGTTGAGTTGTGGTGGGGTTGCGGTTGGGTTATGGTTGGGTTGTGGTTGGGTTGCGGTTGTGGTTGCGTTGCGGTTGGGTTGCGGTTGGGTGGGGTTGTGGTTGGGTTGCGGTTGGGTTGTGGTTGGGTTGTGGTTTAAAGAGCGATGTGTATTTTACCAGCAGCGTTGATTTGAACACCTTCCCGCCGTACAGCCTCAGCTCGCTGAGGTACTTCAGGTAGTGCACCTTCGCCTGTAAAGCTGTTAACTGTGGGAAAACAAACAGAAGAAAAACAATGCAGCACAGGTGAATGCGATTACAGTTACAAAACACGATGCATGTTGTATCACTGCTTAAAATCATATATGGGTTTTGTACAGAAGTAATCTTTGAGACATAATTAATATTTAGTGCACTCTCACTGTAAAACCAGTGCTAAATCTTTATTCAGTACAGCTAATTAAAGATTAATTTGACAGTCAACCTTAAATTCCCTGCATTCTTCTCAGCTATTAGCCCTTTTAAGAAACTACTGTAAGTCATATGTCGTGGTCCATGACTCGTGGACTTGAGTTGAGGAGGCATTACACAGACAGTTTATACACTGTAGACCAGGCTGCCCAACCCTATTCCTGGAGATCTACCATCCTGTAGGTTTTTACTCCAACCCTAACAAAGCACACCTCATTCAACAGCCAGAGCAGGGCTGCCCAATCCTGTTCCTGAAAATCTACCATCCTGTAGGTTTTCATTCCAACGCGAACAAAGCAACACCTCATTCAACAGCTAGAGATCTTCTTGAGCTGCTAATTAATAGAGTCAGGCGTGCCACATTCGGGTCGAAATGAAAACCTACAGGGTGGTAGATCTGCAGGAACAGGGCCGGGCAGCCCTGCTGGAGACAGATCAACGCTGCCTGCCTGTCACAGCTTACTGTCCCAGAAACCCAACACCGAAAACGTACAGTAAAGTGATTTCAGAAAGAGGCACGTGGACCGTGGCATTCACACACTCGCTGAACACATGGTGACCGTGACAACGGCGTGACACCTGGGAGAAAAACATCACTTCACACTGAGTTGTCCAGAGTTTTGTGAAACTACAAAGGGCAGCTCTAAGCTATGACGTCGCTAGCTGAAGTAGGACCGATTTACAAATCAAAAAAGACGATCATACACAACAGGCCAAGACCACACACTGTGTGACTCCCCTGGGAGGGAGATCTGGAGACGGTTCCGGGTTTTCACCACGATCTGCCAGATGGAGAGAGAGAGAGAGAGAGAGAAGTGCGCATCCACACGGACACGAAAAACAAAATTCACAAAAATCTTCCCCCTTTCCCCCCTCATGGGTTCTGGGCAAAGCTGTTCTGCTGGCTGTCCCTTTGCTTCCGACAGACAGACTCACTCAGTCGTAGTGTGTGTGTGCTCCCGGTCTCAGCCCCGTTTTGGTGGGGAGGAGCACACCTGTAAGCACCTGGTCGATTGGTTAACACAGCCCAGGAGCGTGTGCGCACTCCACCAGCAGATGTAGCAGAGGCTATTCGGACTCTCTGCACCCACCGCACCCACCAGTGCAGAATTAAGGGACAAGTACACACACCACAAGACTTCAGGAACACTTTCCGTTGGCTCATTCTCCAAAAATACGGGCAGCAATCCCAACCGTGACAAATCCAAAAGCCTGCCGATACCGTCCATGACAGGGAAAATTCTGTGCTGTGTAATTACTAATTGCCCGGGTAGGTGGATTATATCCCAGCGTGAACCAGGCCCAGCGTGGATTCTGGATGAAGCTCAGTTCTCCACCGTTCCTGGATCAAGCTCCAACGCTCACCTGCCAACTGTCTGTGCTTTGAGGAACAGAACTAAAGACCACCAGCGAAGCTTCAGAGAGCTCAGGACATGTACACTCACATCTCCCAGCAAAACCACTGCCAGAAAAATCAAAGCCAGCTGCGGTGACACTACTGTGAATGCTAGCTCAATCCAGTGCAGTCTGGCTGTCCTCTACTGTGAATGCTAGCTCAAACCAGCGCAGTCTGGCTGTGCTCTACTGTGAATGCTAGCTCAATCCAGCACAGTCTGGCTGTGCTCTACTGTGAATTCGAGCTCAATCCAGTGCAGTCTGGCTGTCCTCTACTGTGAATGCTAGCTCAATCCAGTGCAGTCTGGCTGTCCTCTACTGTGAATTCGAGCTCAATCCAGTGCAGTCTGGCTGTGCTCTACTGTGAATGCTAGCTCAATCCAGTGCAGTCTGGCTGTCCTCTACTGTGAATGCTAGCTCAATCCAGTGCAGTCTGGCTGTCCTCTACTGTGAATGCTAGCTCAATCCAGTGCAGTCTGGCTGTCCAGCTAAAGAGAACTTCAACAACAGCAGCTGTCCCTGCAAGTCCTTTGCGTCAATGTGTACCAGAACACTGGACATTAGAATGTGTGATTTATTTATTTCATGCAGAAATACTGTAGGTACGTACATAAATACTTACTTTAGAATGTCTCATTTCGCTTCTTGTTATTTCCCACAAGGGGGCAGTTGTGTCACAGATATAAAGAGCATTCACACAGGCTGAGAGGTAACATGGTAAATCCTGTATTGCCAAAGCATTACAGAAAGCTGAAAGATCAACACGCACACCCCACCCTCTTCGCACACAAAAACAAATATGAGTGTGTGAGCGTGCGTGCGTGCGTGCATGTATGTGCTTGTGTTTGCGCTTGTGTGTGTGCTGAAAGACAGAGAGAGAGAGAGAGAGAGAGAGAAAGAAAATGCACGTACCTTCTTGCCTGGGGGCACGAGGTTCTGGTTTGTTTTCAGAATGTGGGTCAGGGCTTTCTTTATGTTCTTTTCCTTCATGCTGGACAGCACAGCCGGGGGCAGAAAGAGTGCCAGACCCCACTCCTTCCTGTGGAGCAAACCCCGCCCACCCCCACAGTTACTGACCAATCCTGTGGAGTAAAACCCCGCCCACCCCACAGCTACTGACCAATCCTGTGGGGTAAAACCCCGCCCACCCCACAGTTACTGACCAATCCTGTGGAGTTAAACCCCGCCCACCCCACAGTTACTGACCAATCCTGTGGAGTAAAACCCCGCCCACCCCACAGTTACTGACCAATCCTGTGGAGTAAAACCACGCCCACCCCACAGTTATTGACCAATCCTGTGGAATAAAACCCTGCCCACCCCACAGTTACTGACCAATCCTGGGGAGTAAAACCCCGCCCACCCCACAGTTACTGACCAATCCTGTGGGGTAAAACCCCGCCCACCCCACAGTTACTGACCAATCCTGGGGAGTAAACCCCGCCCACCCCACAGTTACTGACCAATCCTGTGGGGTAAAACCCCACCCACCCCACAGTTACTGACTTGGGCCTCGGGAAAAGGGTTTTAAGGGCCAGGAAGTGTAGTTTGTGGGTGCCGCCATGTTGTACAAATTGAAGCCAGAGACTGCGCAGTAGGGACATGAAGTCAGGTCGTCCACCAAGTGCGAGAGATATAGTGACTCGGTAGTGATGCAAACTGTCCCTGATTTGCCCATAAAATATTACCATCTTGTCCACATAGCACAATAACTTAACAAATTGGCATATGGGGAGACATTAGACAAAGAAAAAATACCCATTGACCCATTTTTGGGTTTGGAGACTGAGGTGGTTTGTGGGGCGGACAGAGGTGGGCTTACTCCATGTACTTGAGGGACACCTTGTGCGTCTGCTTCGTTGTGACAGTCAGGATGTACATCTGCAGGGCGGCCAGTCGGAGAGCCATGTCGTACTTCAGCTCCGAGCCGAAGCGCTCCAGCACCACATCGTTACAGCTCTGCGGGGGGAGGGGGGCAGGTGCAGAGAGGGGGCGAAGGGGGGGGTCAGTTTACACCCCTCGGGCTGGCGTCATCAACATTGGTGTGAGACAGATTTTGGCTTTATTGACATCGGTGTTTGTGTTGCACTTTTCTGAGTGCACAAAACAAACAAGAGCGGACAGTTGAGTCTACAGGTCTACAGGTTAGTTGCTGTAGAAGATTCAGTCTTTAAAAAAAACAGTAATGGGTGGAGCTGTTAGGTGCAGCCAATCATTGGCTTGTGTGAACCAATAAAAAAACTGTTCTCAAAAGAGAGCATAACACTGTGGAGTCACTGATAACACCATGGCTCCACTTATTTTGGGGGAGTTCATAAAACTGTCATCGCCAGGTATTGATACACCATTCACACAACTATAACACGCTAGTTTAGAGCAATTGAAAAGATGTAAAGGCCAGTTTTTTGTGCGACTAAAACCGACCCGTCTTCCTTGCGAACCCGGCCGTACCTGCACATAGAGGTATTCAAAAGCAACGACGTCTCGCCTGAGCAGGTCGATGGGGTCCTTCGGAACGAAGCTCATGCGGAAGAAGCACTTCATTTTGTGTGACCCAGGTCTCTGCGTCACCTGCGCAAGGGAAAGCACTGTGAGGATTAACTGTGCTGCGCAGGCAAACACCAAGTAAACACAGGCGCTTTATATAATATAGCATGTTATAAATGTCAAACTGAAAGATGGGCTCAATTCTGAAAAAAGAATAAAACACAGTTTATGTTCTCTTCTCATGATATTGATTAAAAATAAAGAAAATTTATGTATACGAGAATAAACAAACATATATATATATGTATATATATATATATATATACTAAAACAACATGATAATAATCTTTATTGTTGTCCCTTATATTCTTATTCTTAAATGTAATGCCAGCATTCAACACTGATGCCATGAATATAGAAGAAAAATTAAGAAGATTCATAAAATAAATGAATTACTACAAGCATAAACCTTGCCAAAAGAAAGATTATCACCCACAATGCCGCAGCGGTGTGGACACCTTTACCCTTTGACCTTTCACACACTCATTACAGGCTGCTGAATCCTGTCAGGCTGGCTTTACTGTTCACGCAGAATCGCAGAGACAGATTCAGCCGCTTCATCAATGCAGCACACGACCTCATCTCCCTCATCGCCGTGCCGACACGAGCATCACAGACACACAACCCACCTGCTTCTCCCACCAGCTGAAACAGTGCTGATTACCTGCTGGAGGGAAAGCATTTCTGCCAAAGACCGCGCTGGCTGAGTAAACATGTTTTGACAGGGAGGACTGTGAGGGTTTTGTTAAGGTGACAGGAAACTGGCTTAGGCTGTGAGTTCTGAAGGCAGTTAGCTAACACCTCATCAGATATATATTTAAACACAGTTATCCCATGTTCTGTTAGAGATCTGAAAACAGTCAGCCTGTGTTCTGTTAGAGACCTGAACCCAGTCAGCCTGTGTCCTGTCAGAGATCTGGAAGAGGTCATGTGATCGCAGTCAGCCTGTGTTCTGTCAGAGATCTGGAAGGGGTCATGTGATCTCACCTGAGAGAGCATCTCCTGCTCGTGGAGCAGCAGCAGTTTGCTGGCTGATCCCTCGGTGCGCTGTTCCAGCAGCAGGGAGAAGTGCTCGATGCACTTGATGGACAGCTTCTCTTGCAGGGTCAAAATGACGTCCTTTTTTTTTACACAGAGCGGTGTGTTAGCACAAGACACTCGGTCCCCTTCCCACAAACCACAAGCACTGTAACACCACTTCCCATAACCATTACATGACCATTACATGCACGCATTACATTACTGCCATTTAGCAAAACCACTTATCCAGAGAAACTTACACAATGTTTATCATTTTCACATAGTATCCATTTGTACAGCTGGATATATACTGAACCAATTCAGGTTAGGCACCTTGCCCAAGAGGATAATGGCAGTGTCCTACTTGGGAATCGCATCTGAGACCTGTTACAAGCCCAGTTCCTTACCCACTGTACCACACTGTCACCCCACAGCATTTAATCTGTGCTTTTGACGCACAGGTTGTGTTAAAAATGTGTCAGTCCAAATTCACTGACACTGTAAAAGAGGGCAGTGGTTCATTGGTCAGGCAGCTGTGTCAATATCCTTGAGGCTTAACAGGCTCTTATGTCTGCGGCCCTATCACTGCGCAAGTTACATAACAGCAAATGTCGCCAGCTTCATAAACAAATCATTTTCTGAAGAATTAAATGCGTTAAGAAGCCCCGGATGTGAAGATTGGCCCCTAAATAAATAATCTGCTGTGTGTGCAGCGGTGTTTGTTTACGTTAAAGTGTTCCCAGCTCTCCAAATATCGCTGAACAAAGTGATCGAGCCGCTTTATTATTTTTATGCGGCTTTAAACTCACTAAATAGCCCTAAAGGAGAGCAGGGCATTTTGTTAGCAAATATTTTCATAACCGTGAGAATTCCGTGCTGCTGAGCCTCCCAGGGTCCTGGCCCACCACAATCTCTCCAGGCTCACCCTAATCAAGCTGCAGTCAGCCTAACTTTGAGTCACACACATCGGTGCCCACCCGATCAATCAGCTGATCAGAGCAGCGACGCCATTTCCCTGTATGGGGGGCAGCAGTCGCCTCGAGGGCTCTTTGGGGAAGGGGGAGCGAACACGGATGAATCGGGCGCTGGGGAGGGAACACCGAATACGAAATCCACCCCCCCCCCCCACCCCCCACACCCCCACGGCCTTCGCACGGACTACCAGACTCACCTTGATGGAGGTGCTGCTGTCGAAACGAAACGACTTGGTCTGCCCGTTCTCCAGGTACACCTTCAGTACATTTGGCATGAAAAGGAGTGAGTTGTCCTTTACGGTTTCCTGGAAGAATAACAGTGTTTCAGTGCACTTATGAAAAGGAACGAGATTAATGCCTTTTAGCTACTGCAAGCACAACAATGATATTGTACCATCTGATGCACAAATAAAAAACATACATGCACCCTAATATGAAGAGAAGAAACATGCGCATATATTCAACTTTTAGATATATATATATATATATATGTATTGCATGATGAATTAATGCAGTGAATGTTGAAAATTAGAGGTAGAAAATGATCAGTCTCACATATGGAATTCATATATTTCACAAAAAATATTTACACAAGTCTAAATCTTGTTTTACAATTGCAGATTTTCCTATATAGCCGAAAAAGTTGGCAAAAGCAGGACATTTTCCACTCTACTGAAACAGACAGCTGCATTAAAACACACAATGAACTTGCGAAAACAAAGACATTAAAATGCCCGTCTGCTTTGATTCCAGTGTGAAGCCTCGGACAAAGACTAATCTCAAACAAAGGGTTTCACGAGACAGGGATAATTTAGAGTCAAGATCTGTCACTTCACATATTGCTTAAAAGCTGAGGGAACAGTCGACCATATAATTCAATAACTACTGGCATAAAGAGGTCTTCAACCTACTGGGTTGTGGCATGCATACTCAAAAAACACTTCTATCGCTATGCAAAATACCACTCAGTTCAATAAAATTCAATTATATGATCGTGACATGGGTGCTCAAACTCGCTTCTATAAAAACGCAAGCTATCATTTCAGTTCGCCGGATTGAATTAAATGCATACTTCGGAATGCCTCACAGCAAAACTTTTTTTTGATTGATTTACTTGTTGTATTTTTTCTGTGACATGAATGGCAATGGAGTCTTTCGATGTTCACACAAGGACATCTGGTCTTCACAGAAATAAAGAGTTTTCTCGGAAATGCTAAATATGCTAAATATATATCAGATAAAGGATATTGTGATTTTTTTCTACTTACTGGAACCTGACCGTTAATAGTGACCTCTTCAGCGAAGCGTACTTTGACCGGGTTCGACTTTAGCTTGGCTTTCTTCGCGGCGCTGATGAAAGCAGACTTCGGAGACTGAAAGGAACACAGAGAACCAATCAGCAAGCCCGCCTTCGTCGTCGTAAAATCTCAATTAAAATCATTTTCCAGGAAGTGGAGGGGAAAAAAAAAGCTTTGAAGTGAAAATACACAAGTATTACAATGTTTTTTTTTTTCTTGTTTTTTGGAATAAGCACTTTTAGACATGTCCATGTGGTTCTTGAGAATTGACTATATAAATGAAAAAGCTAATTTTGATTTCACTGTGATTTTAACTTGCTTCAGTATAGGATCACATTAGATATATCCATCCTGGCACATTACTGATAGCTGTAGTCTGCCATGGGGAGAGAGCTACATGACTTAAATGCTAAACTTAGCTTCATTCTGCAAAGTTCCCCTAACATTTATCAGTTTAGCCTGTTCTGAGTGTCCATTTGCTGTTTTGGTGGGGTTGTGTGTTTGAATTTGGTCCTTCATGCGTAATGAAGGCATATTTTCTCATCAGTTAGTAGACATCCATTCAGCTTGCGGATTTACTGCATTTTAAGTCTTGCCTCGGTGAATTTCCCACAAACAGCAGTGAATTTGCAGCCAATCAAAACAGCCAATCAGAGTTATCCAATCAGGGTTCAGTAGAGGCCAACCCTGATTGGCCACAAATATTCACAGACGCCCGAAAATGGGGCCAGACAGCCAGTGCATTACAATCTGTGCCAAAAAATAACCCACTGCAGGAGAGTTAAGAGTTTTATAAGATTATATATGTTCTGCACATTCTGGTATGACAGCAACTCTAGGAGCCCTGAAAGTCTAAAAGCCTGACAGCAATGTTATAATAAAATGTATGTTTTGCTTTGCCGCTTCGCAATCTTCAGTTAAAAGCATTACGGAAATGTTCTGGCTAGTTTAGTTTCATTTATCACAAAACACAACATCGTTTGTCTCAATTTCCCCGCAACAAATGAAAACCAATTACAAAGAATTCTCCTTGGCATTTTTAAGACTTGTGTACAATATTAAATATTGGAAAAAGAAATTCATTTCTAAAAAAAATGAAATAAAGAAAGAAAGAACAGGCCTGTGGTGAAACTATTGCTGCTCACACAAACCTGTCATAAATGTTTTTCCATATTTAATATCTAATGTCACAGTTTCTAAGCGTGTGGGTGGGTTCCCACTTCCAAAAAGTTCAGTTTCTTTTCATTGCACCAAAGTCAGGAGGATCTTCTCTTTGTGGGTCCGCGATTTGCATCCAGCATATGAATGAGAGTGAGGAGACCCTCACTGGTGGGGTTAATAGCCAATCATATTGTGTCAGTACGGCACTGTCTGATAAATGGGACCAATTATCAGGTTGCTCAGTCTGCATCTTATTGGCCTCTGGGGTTCAGTTCTGAGCAGGAGGGGGCTAATCTCATTGGTCAGCGAAGGTAATGAAGGAAGAGCCAGACAAACTCCAGCAGCATCGTGCGCCCAAGACGCTGAAAACATTACAGCAAATACACGCTACAAATTAACGCTAATTTGAAGACCTAACGTGAACAAAAACTATACTTCTATTGTGAAAATAATTAATTTACTACTTGTTTTCTTATCTGGTCGTTACCTTAAGTGATTAGTGCACGCAGGAAGGATTCTTTTGAATGGCGTAATGCGAGAGCACAAGTCAATATAATGTAGGCTTGGACTTCTAGGATTTCACTACAGCAGGAGTAAAACACAATAAAAAAAAAGACTGTCTTTGTGAATAATGACCTAGCGTTGCACTGCCTACTGTCTCCTAACGCTGGCTGCGGAGCTGAAGATAAGGGTACAAGCAGAGGGGGCAAACAGAGGTTTCATCCAGCGTGGAAATACTAGCAGAAATCGGTATGCACTGAAGAAGCCAGAGGAGAAGAGTAATGTACTTTTAGATCTCTTTGAAATGGATTGAGCGTAGAGTCAGAAGCGCTAACACTTCCACAGAGGCTGCCTGTCTTTGTAAAAGATCAACGCAGGGCGAGTACTTACTGGGTAAGGCTGGACGACCGTCAACACGATGGATTCCTTGCAGCTTCTGCAGGAAAACGAAGACAGAAGCGAAAAACAAAACTAAACATTCCTGCTGCACTGACACATTTAAAACATTGAAGTTATACTGCACTCAATGAATATTTGTGTAGCACATTTTGAAAACTGCATCGTCTCATTACTCCATAATTCCTGGGGGGGGGGGGGGGGGGGACACATTTTCCAGAATGTTTAAAAACCCCCCAGTGTCGCTGGAGGAAACTGGCCTGGGAATAACAGCTGAGTAAAAAAAACCCAGAAAAATTGAGGATTAGAAATAAATAAAAGCACCAGACTGTATCAATATATCAGAACTCAGGAACTGAAGAAGCAATAAAACAGAGGCACGATTATGTCTGGTGTAGCACAGTTATTAATACTGTACGATTAGAATGTTCTTACATTCTGTGAGGCGTTGACTTCAACGAGGCAGACGCCGTTTTCCAATAATCACATATTTAACGATTTAGACACGATATACGATATGATATAGATCGTTTAGATGTATGACGCTGAGTTTTCAAAGTGGACAGATGCATCAAAGCTAAGTGCTGTGAGAGAGATTGCTCCATAATCTGCATCGACGTGAGTTCTCAGTGTCTATGAAGGGAGGCATGGCCCATTACTGATGTCGGACAAAAGGGGTCCTCTTTTGGCCGTTTGAGTACACTGGCGGCCATTGTCCGATTTGATTTGACCACCGGCAAAAAAAAAAACGGCGTTTTTGTCCAAAAGCTGGGGCAATGGACATGTGCCCCGTCATCCGTGTGAAAATACATCACTGGCCGGGGGGGGGGGGGGGGGGGGGTGTTGAAACGGTCAGGGACAAATCTGAAAAATCACTGGCCGCTGGTGAGAGTGAGCCAATAGTGTATCGATCTAGGGGAAGCTCCTGTCTGTGTGCATTGGCTGCTGGAAAATCTAAATATTGCATCAGTACACTTAAAATCTAATGAGTTTGTAAGTGTTAGTTTAAGATGGAAAAAAAAAAAAAACCACTGCAAGAACACTTATTCATGCACGCGCTCACAAGCACACAGACATACAAACACACACACACACACACTTGTGCACACGCATGCCCGCACTCACATTTTTAACACCTCATCCACAGATGTGCTGCAGTGATTATGAAACTCTGGATGGTCTATTGCCTGAAAAATGAATTCCCTACTGTGCTGTAGTTCTATAGTGATCAGTCGTTTGGATCGTTTGGCCTGCCTGTGTGACGTCAAGCAAACATTTCTACTCAACAGTTCGGCTCAAAAAATATACCATCGATAGTCTTTTGTTAGCACATGCCTCCAAAAGCAATTACCTCCAAAAAGGGACATATTTATATAATTAAATCTCCAGGAATCATTGTCGGCTAATTAGGACATTATTATCGCTGTTCCACATGACCAGGTACTGTAGGGCCTAGGCGTGGGTTACCTGACCAGGTGAGGGCACAGCTGGGGTATATGACCAGGTAGGGTGTATGTGTGGGTCACCTGACCAGGTGAGCACACGGCAGGTGCATATGACCAGGTACTGCAGGGCGTATGTGTGGGTTACCTGACCAGGTCTATGACCCGTTCTCGGGGTGCCGTACTGACGGGCTCGTCATTGATCATGATGATCTGGTCTCCTGGGATGAGCTTTCCCTCTGATGGACCCCCTGCACACAGCACAAAACAGCACAGTCTCCATCTGCCTGACAGGCAATAACACAAAAACAGCACAGTCTCTATCTGCCTGACAGGCAATAGCACAAAACAGCACAGTCTCTATCTGCCTGACAGGCAATAACACAAACACAGCACAGTCTCCGTCTGCCTGACAGGCAATAACACAAAAACAGCACAGTCTCCATCTGCCTGACAGGCAATAACACAAAAACAGCACAGTCTCCATCTGCCTGACAGGCAATAGCACAAAAACAGCACAGTCTCCATCTGCCTGACAGGCAAGAACACAAAAACAGCACAGTCTCCATCTGCCTGACAGGCAATAACACAAACACAGCACAGTCTCCGTCTGCCTGACAGGGAATAACACAAAAACAGCACAGTCTCTATCTGCCTGACAGGCAATAACACAAAAACAGCACAGTCGCCATCTGCCTGACAGGCAATAACACAAAAACAGCACAGTCTCCATCTACCTGACAGGCAATAACACAAAAACAGCACAGTCTCTATCTGCCTGACAGGCAATAGCACAAAAACAGCACAGTCTCCATCTGCCTGACAGGCAATAGCACAAAAACAGCACAGTCTCCATCTGCCTGACAGGCAATAACACAAAAACAGCACAGTCTCCATCTGCCTGACAAACAATAACACAAAAACAGCACAGTCTCCATCTGCCTGACAGGCAATAACACAAACACAGCACAGTCTCCATTTGCCTGACAGGCAATAACACTGACAACAAGCCTACAACCGTAAATAAACCTTTACTGCTTTTTCATAGCAGTTTCAGGAGTCCAAACCTCACTGTGCACAAATCTACTGGATAGAAAAATAGTCTTTGGGGGATATCTGGAAATATCTTGGAATAGTGAACAGTGTAAATCAAATTTCAGCACAAATGCACGCAGTTTAATGAGTGATTAATTAATGAAATTCTGAATTTCAACAATGCTGAATGACCCTCCTGTCGAAAATTTGAAAAAAAAAAACAAAAACACATATGGCCAACCCGCATAGTAACATTCTCATTCTGGAGACTGGTGCGAACAACACCTCTCGGAGATGAAGGTGGAAAAACCGCGGACGCTGGAGAGAGAACGAGGCACACATTCTCTCCACATTAAAGGTGTGAATATTGAGGGGGTGTCTGAATGTACTGTAAGTACCATGAAAGCGATGAAAAGCGATGATTAGGCTGAACCTCGGAACCGGCACGTCTGCAAGTCAAAACTCCGGTAAGAAAATCCAATAACACAAGATGCACGGCAGCTGAACCCTTTTTAAAGGAGCTCTTATAAAAGAGTACCGCAAAGCATCGGCACCTTTTTGGCTCGTTCGCGTTTTTTGGTGACGTTCGAAAACAACACCAAAATAAACCAGAAAGATCTGCTGGGATTGTAAGATAATTGGCACACGGGTTACTGCGGCACAGAAGTTAACTGGCGCAGAAGTTACCGTGACTGCACTACACTGTACCAAAATCTGGTGCATAATAATGTCATGCAAATCCTCCGTGATGTTTAGCCGCCCAGAGGTAAACAGGGGAGCGGCAACTTCTTCATCAAGCATAACAGAAGAAGGGATGTGAGAATCCGATGCTTCATTTTAAAATTCAGCAAATTCTGCCTTGCCGTATCTGTTACAGAATGTGTCTTAGAATTGGCTGATTCAACCCAGTATCGACTTTTGTTGGGCTTCTTTCTCACAAAGCATTTCTCTGGTGATCTACGGTGCTAAAAAAAAAAAAGCTTTAAAATAAATTAATTACTTTCAAAAAAATCTAAT
Source organism: Anguilla anguilla (assembly GCF_013347855.1). NCBI lineage: Eukaryota > Metazoa > Chordata > Actinopteri > Anguilliformes > Anguillidae > Anguilla > Anguilla anguilla. Next base: position 34,067,388 of record NC_049215.1, on the reverse strand, counting down.
TTAGTGTCGTATTAAAACTAAAAACTGTTATTATTCACACATTTGGCAGTAATGTAATGACTTAGCTGGCCATCTTTATTCAAAATACTTTTATATATACTTGATATATACTGGCCTTAAACTGAATATATCTCCTGATATAACTAAATCATAATAATTCTAAGACACAGAAACAGGCATAGTCAGATTTTAACTGAAGTCCAGGCTCAGTGTGATCATTAAAAATCCCACAGCAACTAATTGAAAAAAAAACTCCCAATCTGGTGCCACAACACACCTAATCATCCTTCAGTTTAATTGCCTGAATAAATCAATCTCACTCAGCCTGGTGCAAGAGGGTCTTAATTAAATGTTACGTTTTTAAAACGAGCGAGAGAGAAGGCTTCCTGGTGGGGCATACGGGCCACGTAGTCCCTTAAAACACTTCACAAAGAGCGAGGGGGTCAAACACTCACAGACGAGCCGGGATAATTGGCAGAGCCCAGACGTCCCTGCAGGAGCGCAGAGAACGCGGGACGGGCGCCGCACAGGCTGCCCGGTGGCGCACACGTTACCTGGCGTGACTGAGCGCACCAGCACCGGCTTCTCGCTCCCCGCCACGAAGCCGAAGCCGAGGACCGGGTCCCGTCTCATGTCCACCGAGCGGGGAGCGGGCGGGACGAATGGGCCGCCATCCGGGCCGACCTCCTCCAGCGAGCCGCCCTGGGACACGTGGCTGTGGGAGAGGGTGAAGGGAGAGCGCTTAACGAAGCCAGCGCGACAGTGGAGTTACTACTGCAGGGAGTTTCATCGTATTTTCGTTCGGTATGACCCCGATGTGGCTCGAAGTATTACGCTTTGGGAGTGAAAGAGAGAGCACAGGATGAAGAGGGAGAGCACAGGATAAAGAGAGAGAGAGAGAGAGCACAGGATGAAGAGAGAGCACAGGATGAGGAGAGAGAGCACAGGATGACGAGGGAGAGCACAGAATAGAGAGAGAGAGAGCACAGGATGAAGAGAGAGCACAGGATGAAGAGAGAGCACAGGATGAAGAGAGAGCACAGGATGAAGAGAGAGAGCACAGGATGAAGAGAGAGCACAGGATGAAGAGAGAGAGCACAGGATGAAGAGAGAGCACAGGATGAAGAGAGAGAGCACAGGATGAGGAGAGAGAGCACAGGATGAAGAGAGAGCACAGGATGAGGAGAGAGCACAGGATGAAGAGAGAGCACAGGATGAAGAGAGAGCACAGGATGAGGAGAGAGAGCACAGGATGAAGAGAGAGCACAGGATGAGGAGAGAGCACAGGATGAAGAGAGAGCACAGGATGAAGAGAGAGCACAGGATGAAGAGAGAGAGCACAGGATGAGGAGAGAGAGCACAGGATGAAGAGAGAGCACAGGATGAAGAGAGAGAGCACAGGATGAAGAGAGAGCACAGGATGAAGAGAGGGAGCACAGGATGAGGAGAGAGAGCACAGGATGAAGAGAGAGCACAGGATGAGGAGAGAGCACAGGATGAAGAGAGAGCACAGGATCGCCCGTGAACGCCGCAGCCTTAACTAGGCCAGTACGACAGTAAAGTTACTCCAGGAGGTTTTAGCGTATTTTAATTCAGTATGACCCGTTACAGCTTCGGGAGTATTATGCTTCGGGAGCGACATTTCCAACACAGTAGGGTGTGTCTGGGGTAAATAGCAGCTAGAAGTTTTAGCATTACTTCTGTACTTTTGTACGTAATAGTATAGTATAGTATTTATTTATTTATGATCCCCATTAGCAATACACAGTGTGCAGCTAATCTTCCTGGGGTCCGAACACTAGTACTAGTACTAGTATAGTATAGTACAGTGTAGTGTGGTGTAGTATAGTACAGTACAGTACATTATACAGTATAGTATAGTATGGTATAGGATAATACAGTATAGTGTAGTGTAGTATAGTACGGAATAGTATAGTATAGTATAGCATAGTATAGTATAATATAATATAGTATATCCTCACTATGCTCAGTTTTGAATATTAGGGTCTAAAGTCCTCTGATAGGGGGAAGCTAAGCCCTGATGCTCTGATTCTCTCAGCACCCTCCAATCAGAAATGAGAGCACTGATTCAAATATAGTGTCTGAAAAGAACCTCTCAATCAAACGATTTCTTTCCGAATTTTTTTCCTCACATAATTATTATTTTAAAAATTATTATTCTCTCAGCAGCAGATTATTATTTTTTTCCCGTCCTGGTTTTGGCGGCTAATTAAAGCGATGGGCCGGGGAAGGCAGTATGTAACTCATCTCTCCTGACGCACGTTCGACCTCGCAAAAAAAAAAGCTGAGGTCACTGCAAGAAAACGCAGGGCTTGGCAGGGTTGCCAGATTTGGGGGGGGAAAGTAATTTAACCCTGAAATGTTGGGGATTTAAAAATAAAAAATCATAGGAGACATTTTATAGTAAAAGTGTCTTAGGAGTTGACAACAGATAGGGGGGGGGATTTTGCAAGGTATACAAATCTGTATGGGTGTCATTTGATGATAGGGGGGTGGGTTTGATGATGGGGGGATTTATTCAAATAAGTGCCAACATTGGGCTCTGTGAGGGAACCATTTCTTCCACAGTTTCAAAGGCCGCTACGTTTTAACCATGAACAGCTCTCAGAGGCCAGGAGGCAAATACATCGTCATTCACACCAAAGCAAACAAAACAATAAGCCTTGGGCGTCCATTTTCAGAAGCGCGAGAGAGCAGCCACAGGATGCGATGCGTTCGGACGAGTGCTCACATCGCTCGTCCAGCACGATTAGGGATGACCGGAGGTCGGCTCCGACGTAAAAATCGATCACGCTCGATCCGCCGGTCACCTCTCGCCTCCATTTTGGCTCAAACCCCGACGATGACACAACGGGTCGCGTGCAGCGGAAAAAAACACATGACCCTGTATAACCAGGAAGTGAGCTGGCTTTCTGGCTTTCAGCTTTGGACCACCTGTTAAAGATGGGTCACCATCCAAATGACCAATGACATTAGAGCACTGCATCCCAACCACCCCCGCTCCCCCCCCCCCCCCGCTCCCCCCCACACGTCAACATCACTGGCTCTCAGTCAGAACAATTAGCCATTAATGGCTCAGAGTAATTTCGATTAGCTCAGCTCTTAGCAGACACCCCATTCGTCTAATACGCTAACGCTAATACAACAGGAGCTGGACCGGTGAAGGTTCACCCCACTGCCCTCTGCATGGCCGCAGTGAAAAAGAGCTGATTAGCTCATCAAGCTGAAGGCTAAAGTTCTCAATGAAGGCATCCACAATCTATGCAGCTCTAGGTCTAGGGCAAGGGACCTTTAACTCAGATCCGGGAGGGCTGCTGTGTCTGAGGGTTTTTTATGCGTTTCTGCACTTAAGGGCTTAATTTAAGTCATTGATTGGCTAAAAAGGCCGCACACCCTGTTTCCAAGGCCTAAATTGGCTGCTGATTTGAAAGGAAACCACAGAAACCAGCAGAGACTGCGGTGCCCCAGGACTGGAGGTTGAGACCCCCTGGTCTAGGAAACGATGTCGGACACTCGCAGATGGACTGTAACATACCCTTCAAAGAAGAGATTCCTTCACTTCACACACAAAAAAGCCTCCTCTAACCCTCTGTTAGGAACGTGTTTGATCCTCAAGAGTCATGTGATATCACGAAGCTGGACAGGGAGAGCTGTCGTCACGGCTACCGCTCCCTTCCACATTTGATCCTTAAGGGAGTGAGGCAGTGCCCTGAAGAGATAGAGTTCCTAAAATTCTCCAGTCAGGTCATTTGGCAGCACAAACGCTTCTCGTTCGGAGCAACTTTAAATATATCACACACAAATACAATACGCATAGTATGTACAAATCTCAAATAAATACAGTGCCAAAAAATAAAAATAATAATAATAAATTAGCACAGAAGTATTATTCAGCGGACATGCTTGCATGAATGGTGATCTGTGAAGGAGGCACCGCATGGACTATTTGTACTATTCAGTGTGTGAGAATAGCCATGTAATTAGGTGTGAAAAGGAAGAAACTCTGGATAGTTGGGGGAGATGCAGGGAAGTTTAGTGAGCATTGAGCGAACAGGCTGAGGAGGGGCGAATGAGAGAGACGGCGGCCATATTGTGAGCAGGGAGTTCACTCCACTCCACTCCACTCCACTGCGGACACAGAGAAGAGAAAGCATACAACGTACAAAAAAGAAGAAGAAGAATGAGCGACAGGAAGGAAGGAACAAAGTAATTACAGATTAAAGATAGAACAGAGCGGAGATGTTAATGTAGCGGTGAGAAAGAAAACAGGCGTTAGCCACGGTACATGCATTTAACAAGCGGGATTCTAGTTACCATGGAGCACCGAGGTTTGCATCTCATTACCATGGAAACCAACGCCGAACCACTTTCTTTTTTAACTACACAGCGATTAGCCCAACGTCAAAAGTAAGCTAAAAGTAAATAAGGATTCACAAGTGTTAATCAGGTCTTATCGGCGTTATCTGTAAATGCAATTCAGGATTTTCACAAATGCACATAACAAATTAAAATCATAAACTTTTCTCACTGTTAGTTTCACTTCACAATTTGCATTGATTATGCTACCGGGGTCTCAAAACTACGGGAAATCCTTAGTTCCTTAGTTCCAGTCCAAGTGTTTGCCAAGGACACTGGTCCAATTGCTGGACCAATCACAAGATAGAATCTCTTGAGGCAACAGGAGAAATCACATGTTAATTCTGCATGAAACTGTGGACAAGAGACAGTGCTAACTGCACATTAGTACCCCAGGAAAAAAATTGGCAAAAATTGAGAGAGAGCATCAACGTAATAGATAGCCACTTAGTAGGTCTACAGTTAGCTACAATCTGTGGTACAATCTTAATTCAAAATGGATGGTTGATAAATACAACACAACTTGAAGTTATGTTCTTGCTGTGTGCTACCGTGAATGCAAATTCATTATAAATACAATTTCCATCAATGTAATTTAAATAAATGCCATTATTGATTTAAATTAGATACTCAATTTATTTAAATTACTTTTTATGTTAAAAAAAAGTATTTAAATTAAGTGCAATGTTTCATTATTGGTCATTTTCAGTGTAATTACGAGCTGGAAAAACTTACATACACATACTTGCCGAATATTTAATCCCACATTGAATTCTTTAAATTTTCATTCTTGCCATTGCTGATCTGTGAATACGCTGTAATGCCTCTGTAATGGAGGTGCTTGGCCCTTTATATACAGTGCAGTGCGTAAGTATTTGGACAGTGACAGTTTTTTCAGCCTCATGATGGCCTGGCACTGACACTTTTTTGGTCCTCACGTTGAGAGACAACAGCAACAGACTCCAAATGCAAATGCCAGTCATAGAATCACCTCTAGACCTTTTGTTTGCTTTCTTGAATTCTTGTTAGCATGAACTAATGATGCAAAGACACACAGCTGGCATAGAAACAGCTGAGCAGCCAATTGTCCAATTACTTTTGCTCTCCTGAAATGGGTGCACTATGAATCAAAAGGGCTGTAATTCCAACAGAGATCATTTGATTGTGTACAAAAAAAGATGGCTTTAATTGCCAAGACTTGGCTTCCACAAATATAAAAAATGAAAATAATCAAGAGTAGCTCATGCCCACGGTTAATTAAAATCTTATTTCCCTGATACTTAAGTTTCAGAGCGAGGGTTCAAAGAGCATGTATGTGTTAAGTGTGCAATTTATTTAGTCTACTATAAATTTAGTCTCCTCTACTAATTTTTTTTCCTCTTGTTTCTGTTCAGAAATTGCTTTTACAAAAAGAAAGCTATGTAGAGACAAAAGAGAACTGCTAAATGTACCCAGAGAAATCCATCGATGACACAAGTGGTCGTTTATCTGCCCTAACCAGCTATTATAAAAGATAACAACAATGGTAGGAGATTCTAATGATTATGGTCACTTTAAATTGAAAGTAGAGTTTATACAATATGTACAATGAGTACAATATACTGTAAGCACATCAAACCTTCAGTACTTGGTGGTACTTATATTTTGCTATTTCATCTGGGCCGCAGATGGTTGTCCTTCAGGGTAAATACTGTAAAGACAGATGGACTAATTGTGGAGTTCACCACATTTTTTCAGTTTCCCGTGCACTTTCACGTGCACTTTCACGTGCACTCTCAAGTGCACTCTCACGTGCACTTTCACATGCACTCTCACGTGCACTCTCAAGTGCACCCTCACATGTACTTTCACGTGCACTTTCATGTGCACTTTCACATGCACTCTCACACGCACACTCAAGTGCACTTTCACATGCACTCTCACGTTGCCCTCTCACAAGCCTTTCCACCACCTAGTTCACATTGGCTGAAATAACAGGTTGTTCCTTATGGAGTCCCTCCCCCCCCCCAGAGTCTGAATGTACTCTCTCTGTGTTGTGTGGATTATTATTCCACCTCTCCTCCGTTACAGCGTGAGGGATATAACCGCAGAAGGGCATCGCGGTGAAGCCGCATTACTGCCGAGCGATCGGCCATGCGCTGGTGCTGCTGCGGCTGCAGAGAGCCGGGCTGGGCGGCGCATGCAGCGTGCTCGTCCCATCCCCTGCACGCTCACGTTCTGCACCCCCCTCTGATTAATCCGCCCGGGCGGCGTGGAGCTGCTCCGAACGAGGCCGGGGGGGGGGGGTGAGCGGCTGTCACGCCAGAGAATCTGAACAGATCGGGGATTAGATAACCCTGGCTGCTTGGCATGAGCCCGGGGGGGCTGGACTCCAGCGGACTGGAAAACGCTGATTACTGCTGTTCTGCTCCATCCCAGCGGCCACTCGAGCACAGCTGATAAGGTCCCACTGCTCTCTCTCTCTCCTCACTGCTCTCTCTCGCTCTCTCTGCTCACCGCTCCTCGCTGGCCTGGGAATCCCGGATTAACACTCACACCTGGCCACTGAAGCCACTCATCTCACCTCTGACCCAGGCACAGGTTTTATGGTCTGCCCCTCCGAACCGTCAGTGCACATGTCAGCTGTCCTCCACTCCACTGGTTATTTTCAGTGCTTAATTACTTCTGTGCCACTTCTAAGCATGTGCACCTCTTTCAGGCAGGGTGTCTTCAACGTCTTTGCTATACCACTATTTCTACCAATCGCTTTCAAATCCCATTCTATGGTGCTATCCCATGATTCTGCCAATCGCTGTCAAAGCCCTTCTATGGTGCTATCCCAGGATTCCCCCAATCTCTGTCAAAGCGCTTCTATGGTGCTTTCCCAGTTCCGCCAATCGCTGTCAAAGCCCTTCTATGGTGCTGTCCCAAGATTCTTCCAATCTCTGTCAAAGCCCTTCTATGGTGCTGTCCCAGGATACCGCCAATCTCTGTCAAAGCCATCAGTTCCATAGACATACTGAACAGAGGTTTTGGCAGTATGGCAGAATTAACTTTTTGGGTAACTTACAGTATGACAGTATCTAATCATATGGCCTTCCAGTCTGAAAACATGAAGGCCATATGAAGAAGTAGCAAGAAGTATTTTGTGTTCAGTGTCTACCCACATGACTTTTAATTTCAGAGGCAATAAGCATCAGTCCCCAGGGCTCTGGCATCCAACGCGCTTCCGTGACACTCGCCCTCTCACAGTTATTTCCCCAGAGTTTCTCTCTTCTGCATCGCAAACGTATTGACCGTACGATATTGCGCTGTTCGCACTCACGAAACGCACAGCGGACGTGTCGCCGTCAGACAGAGGACAGCCGTCAGCGTGAACCCAAAACGTAGTTAACACACAGCTAGCCCACGTCTCTCTAAGGACCATGGGAAGAGAGGTCTCCTCTCTCGTGGGCAGGCAGTGGGACTCTCGGAAGGAGCAGTTTCTTGAGTTGAATCAGAATGTGTTTATATTTCTTCAACGTGGAGAAACGTTCTGAAACAACAATGGGCTTCCTGGACCGCGCAGGAAACATGCACTCTTCTTCTTTGGTAGTGGCTACAAAACGTAGCGGCCATTTTGATTGCATAAATGGATAAAGCGATTTTTATGTGCTTTTTCACTTCGGTGCTAGAATTGCCAGATGTCCGGTTTTCGACTGGAATGTCCAATTTTGAAATTATTTGGTCATTGATTGTGTGAATTTTGTTGTGTGAAATGGAATAGTGTAAACATGTATGATGATGTATTGTCTGTTGCATATCCACACAACTTGTCAAATTTTGTATAATGTGTGACCGAAAATAAACTATATTCATTCATTCATTCATTATTTGTACAGGTCTGGTTTACGGTACCAACCAGACAATATAACGTCCGATCTGAGTAATTGATTGAAAAAATTACCATTAAGTTTGCGGCCCGTGATCCTTTCCGATAGCTACCGGAATGTATCCCCCCCACTGCGGTCCAGTTTTCACAAATTCTAAATCTGTGCCCTAAATTTTTTATTTTTAGAAAATTCAAAGCCTATAACTCCCAGTGAAGTAAGACGGTAGGTCAGTGGTGTCAAACTCGTGCCATGGAGGGCCGTGTGTATGCAGGTTTTCATTCCAGCCTCAGATCTTGATTATATAATTAGTTAAATTATTTGCTGAATTAGGGATGCAGGTTTGTGCACAATGGTGACCCGACGTCTATGGTGACCCGCATTGTCTAAATAAAAATTTTCTTATATTCTGTGCTTCAATGCAGTTAAACGCATATGGCTGAATGAGTAATTGGACTCAATTAAGGCAGCATTAATTGGTTGGAATGAAAACCTGCATACACACGGCCCTCCATGGCACGAGTTTGACACCACTGCGGTAGGTCAACCTTACCCTGCTGCCTCCAGAAAACCTAAAAGTCCTTCAGGGCCCTGGACAGAGGTGGCCTCAGAGAGAGAGAGAGAGAGAGAGGCGCATTCACAGAGCTGAAGCAGATCAGTAAACGGCTCAGGTACTGCTTGCTCCTGCCTTTGTCAGTTTGGTTATCAGGACCCGTTGCTATTTTTGGGGGATAAAACTTTACGGGCGCAGCTGCTGCAGGCTTTACCTCTCCAAAAACCCTTCAGCTGCCAGAAGGCCTTTCACAAACATGCCCTTTTGTTCTTGATATTTGTTATTTAAAAAAAAAAAAAATTTCTTTCTTTCCTCCATTGTTTATTTTGGCTCATCCCCAGACAGGAAGTAGAACACAAAGAAGAAGAAGAAGAAAAAAACTTTTAAATGATGGACAAATTGGGACTGCTGGGTGGCTCATTCGGTTAAGCCACCGCACTGCAGTGCATGGATGAGGCCCTCAAATCCAGACCGCGTCTGTGCTGACAGTAACTCAATCAGGCAGCACATAAATGGCGATCACATCACCCAGGGTACGGTTCAGTCAGAGGGAACAAGAGTCAAAAACTCAAACTTTTGTCCTATTTTTGTAATATAACAGTGTGCGCTACAAAAAAAATAGTGTAGTCTTATGCAACATTAAATTAAGTATGAGCACGATTACGTATGTGTATAAAGACAACAGAAGAAAAATGAAAAAAGAAATGAAAGCAGATGGTATTGGGAACGCAGATGGTCTTGGGAACTAAGAGCGAAGATCCAAAAGCTGGCACCGCTCCCGTTGCTGTTTACACTGCTTTTGCCTTCACAAAGCTGTTCCCACCCGCTGTCAGATCCAGCCAATTACGGGAGACTGCGAGGCATCAGGTCCGCTGGCTAGCTGTCTGTCACTGTACACGGCTCGCAATCTACAGTTACAGACGAAGCAGAACAAAGTGCTATATTTTTTCAGGAACAAAATTGAGTTTCAAAAAAAAAAAAAAAAAAAAAAAAACTGGGGACATTTCACTGTATTTCTCTTGTGTTTCGTTCACCTTTGATCTTAAAATCATAAAACTGGCGAAACGGTAGCTGGTGAAAGCTACATAGAACACAGACCCACAACTAAGGCCTAGCCGGTGTTTTACCAGGTTGATAGTATACATACATGAGCGGCACTCATAGTACGTGCAATGCAAATTATGCCAGGAAGCTCAAAATTCCAGCCGACCAATCGGGCGGCTCCATTAACCGTATAATGACGTGTTTCCACAATCATCCAATCACATACACACAACACTCTTCTCTTACCTATCCAATCACAGGCACACATCACCAATGGAGTGCCTTTTAAAATCAACAACCAGACCTCGTAATGCTACTGCTTACCGACCAATTTGTCTGCATTAAAACGGTTAGGCAAAGAAGAGCGGGCTAAAGATCCTCCAAAGCGATGTGAAACGCTGACATCAAATTATAGGAAGCGTTCGCTCACAGTTATTGCTGCCAAAGGTGGTGCAGTCAGTAATTAAGTTTAATGTGCCATTTACTTTTTTCACATGGGTGAAATGGCTATTTGATAACTTTTTTCATTAGAAAAATGAAAATCATTTTTAAAGTGTTTTGTGTTTACTCAGGTTTCCTTTGTCTAATATTACATTTTGTCTAAAGATCTGAAACCACTCAGTGTGACAAATATGCAATGATAGAGGAAATGAGGAAGAAATACTTGTTCACGGCACTGTAGAGCTCTACCCCACGGCGTCTTTGCTGTTCACCTTCCAGAATCTAACACACGGCATCTCATTTTACAAAATGGACACGGGCACAACAACTCACGTCCGAGCTACAGGAAATATCCACGTCGATTTCCTCCTATTAGACACGAGAGAAACCGCCTCCGCTCCCGAATATTCATTAAAAACCAGAGAGGAAAGGGATGAACAATTAAGCGTTCCGAGATGTTCCGGGCTGACTGGAAATATTTTTAGATGGATAGAGTGTTTGTGCTCGTCACAGCCTGCGTACAAGGAAGCAGAGTGATGAACCAAGGCTGTCCTCCTCTTACAGCAGGGGCGACGCTGGCGAACGTGGACAGAAAAGTGGTAACGATTTTAGGGGCCCGAAGCTGGAGAGGTGGGACGGGACACACAAAAAATACAGTAGGATCATATACAGCTTCATATATTCAATGGCAGTGGGGTCCAGTGTGAGAGTGTGTGTGTGTGTGTGTGTGTGTGTGCGTGCGTGCGTGCATGTATGTGTTTGTGTGTGTGTGTGTGTGCTTACATGTGTGTGCACACGTGCGTGCCTGTGTGTGTGTGTGTGTGTGAGTGAACAAGACTCATCTGTCCAAAGCAGAGGTGGGAGAGGGAATCAGTATTCTGTGTGCACAGGGGGAGGTGGAGGAAGGGCATTGCGTCTGGAATAATCGCACACTGCAGAAGAACTGAAGGATCATGGGAGACTGCCACGCTGCACGCACACTTACTTGGTGAAGCAGTCTCTCCCCTCTCTATTGGAAGCCATATCCCAGCCATATGGGGGGGCTTGGGAGGAGCTCCAGGTCCCAGAAGGTGGGGGCCAGCCTGCTGATTTGGTCCTGTGGCTGCAGAGGAGGGGGGGGGGGGGTGAAATGGGGGCAGTTAGTAACAGCAACAGAACTACTCCTACAAGTGGCGGAGGCAGTTAAACCGCTTTGAAAGAGCTCCCTTAAAATGTTACCTTAAATGTGACCGCTTCAAATGGCCCAAACACACACACACACACACACGCACATGCACATGCACACACACACACACTCACGCGCAAATTTTTGTCTGGCTTTGCACATTCCACCAAGAGAATAAACACTAAACTGTGCAGAAAACGAGGAACTCACATTGGTCCGTCCGTGGATAGCAGTATTTAAAGAATTTATGTGCTTCCACTGAATCATAAATGAAGCGTTGGCTGTTTTGGGCGAACATTATGTGAAGTGGGATTTATGGAGTTTAATATTGCAGAAGCAAATTATGCATGTTACGCGCATAACTCCACGTTTAATTTCCCTTGAACTACATGATTTGTCAAAGACGTACATGCACACACAGGTACATTATATTAATTGCTATTGTTACCAAATTAAAGCATTCAGTCTACCAGGCAAGATGAAAGCAATCTTTATTATTATTATTATTATTATTATTATTATTATTATTATTACCAGCAGAATTCAGGACAACTTTTCCTTTTTTTGTGTAAAGAACACTGTTGAGTCCAGGGAAGGCATGATGGTTATGAAGTGCAGTCTCTGTTCCATACCTCAAAGCTGACTAAAGTCATGATGCAGCAAAAGCAAAAGTTTAGAAACTGCGTTTGTCTGTTTGTCTGTAGAAAAATTAATTCTTGCCTTTAAATTGTTAGCAAGTTAAGTACAAATCCCAGCCTTAATGTTAAAGGGCAAAAACCAAACCGAACTGAACTGATACGAACCGAACAACCATTTAAATACTGAGCGCAAAGCAAACCAGTGATGTAATCTCGGGAAAAAAAATAAAAAGCGAGGCGTGAAGCATGCTTCCCCTCCAGTGATTTCAGACGCGTGAAATTGGCTTTGAGTTCGGCTGTCAGTCCGCTCTTCCAAAGGCTGTCATCCCCGGGGAAGTTCTGATTAAAACAATGTCAAGGGGAGCTTTACGCCACAATCAACCGATTCCTTCGGTACGGAACATAAAAGCGCCGTTGATTAAAGCCTTTTATTATGAAAGGCTCGGCCGCAATTGTTCAATCCTTTTTGGTGGGAAATTAGATTTTCCCTTTGACATAATGCCATTCCACGCCATTATCCCCGCAGTGGATGCGGAGAGTAGACGCGTGCGCTACGCTACGCGGCGCTGTCAAACAGAGAGGGGAAATTAATTGCGTTAATGCGGATACCAGGTCACGTCAAAACCTCAGGGAAGAGCAAACGCACCCAGTGCTAACACACGCGGGCACGCGAAACGGGAGATTTTGCGGGAAAAGCTGAAGACATAAGCCAAGTTCATGTTTTATACGAGTAATCTGTCATATTGTAAGCTTGCCACCAACACTGCCAATGCCACGTGGTAAAAGCAGTCGTAGGGACTGGAGTGGAGGACCGCGTGCAGTAGAGACGCATTCTGTGTAAAGATCAAGCGTAAAAAAAAAGACAGTGAGTAATCATTAGCACGAAACGGTCCACTCCGATTACCTCGCGGGCATTCTGAGTGCAGAGGGATCCGTTTCACGTTTAAAATGCCTGAAATACAACACATCGCAACAGGGCACTCTCTGGTCACATGTTTACTGAAGTAAACCTGTAATTGGTCCTGCGACCCTCACCCCAGTGTCTGCAGAGCTCTTGGTCAGAGGTTTTTGCAGATGCAGCCGTTGTGGACATTTTTTTCTAGTTTCAATACAGTTTTGGTTGGCAGCAGAAAATCAGGTCATTGTACACCACTGTTTCACTACCCTTTTACGATATGGTTTTATTCAAATTCATCTCCATCCATCATCTACGCCCACTTATCCCGGTCAGGGTCCAGGGTGTGTTACTGCCTCTCGCCCAATGCATGCTGGGATCGGCTCCAGCACCTCGCCACGACCCCGCCCAGGATAAGCGGGTATAGGTAATGGATGGACCCTGCCCAGGATAAGCGGGTATAGGTAATGGATGGACCCTGCCCAGGATAAGCGGGTATAGGTAATGGATGGACCCTGCCCAGGATAAGCGGGTATAGGTAATGGATGGACCCTGCCCAGGATAAGCGGGTATAGGTAATGGATGGACCCTGCCCAGGATAAGCGGGTATAGATAATGGATGGACCCTGCTCAGGATAAGCGGGTATAGGTAATGGATGGACCCTGCCCAGGATAAGCGGGTATAGATAATGGATGGACCCTGCTCAGGATAAGCGGGTATAGGTAATGGATGGACCCTGCCCAGGATAAGCAGGTATAGATAATGGATGGACCCTGCTCAGGATAAGCGGGTATAGATAATGGATGGACCCTGCTCAGGATAAGCGGGTATAGATAATGGATGGACCCTGCTCAGGATAAGTGGGTATAGATAATGGATGGACCCTGCCCAGGATAAGCGGGTATAGGTAATGGATGGACCCTGCCCAGGATGAGCAGGTATAGGTAATGGATGGGCCCTGCCCAGGATAAGCGGGTATAGATAATGGATGGACCCTGCTCAGGATAAGCGGGTATAGGTAATGGATGGACCCTGCCCAGGATAAGCGGGTATAGGTAATGGATGGACCCTGCCCAGGATAAGCAGGTATAGGTAATGGATGGATGGATTTCCTCGTCATCCTTCTCCGGTCCGGATGCTTTCAGCTTCCAGCGAGTGATTTTGGGGCGCCTCGTGCACCCTCCCCCGAACACGCCATTTTGTGCCGTGCGCTGCAGGCTACTTCCCACCTTGTGGATTACCGTGACAACAGATTCATCCCTGAAGATGTCATTACGGCATTGCAGAAAAAAAACCACACAAATTCCCACAAACAAAATTCGCTAAATATGCAAGAAGTATGTGACCTACTTTCTGAAGTAATGAAACTTGATATAAATGCAGGAACCTGATGCTGCATAAAGAACAGGGGGAAAAAGTCTTTGAAGCAGTGCTCACAGGAATTCAACGAGAGAAAGACAAACAATGCCAACCAGTTTTGCTACTGTGTCCCTACATTTCTCTAAACTTTTATTTTTTGACAATGTCATCCGAAAATATGCCCTGTAGGAGCCTCTCACACAGATGGACCCCGGCCATTTTCGACAGACAAGAGGCATCTGAGCGTGACCCTTTGACCTGCGATCATCCACAGTGTGTGTGACACCTACAGTATGTGGATGCACAAAATCAGACATGCAGTACATCGGAATATGAGTCCAGACAGACAGACAGACAGACAGACAGACAGACAGACTGGCAGGCAGGCAGACAGGCAGAGAGACAGACATACATACATACATACATACATACGTCAGAATGTAATCGCTGCGTAACAAACTGCTCTCATCGTGAAACACGCGAGAGAAACAAAACACAGCGACCCGGCTGGTTTGAAAAAGGGGGCGTGGCTCTGCGCAGACATGCGATCCTCCTCACAGGTACAGTACCTGCCTCACCTGAGTGGCCCGAGGAAGAGCTCTGCTCAGGTTTCAGGTGCTGCTCAGCAACACAATTAAAGCACGAGCCTCTTAACAAAGCCCTGAGCTTCCCCGGTGTTGTTAACGTAACGCTGTCAGTCTGTAAATACATGTCACCCAACGTCTCTCTCTCTCAGAATGGGGCTATTATGATAACAGGCTCGTCAGCTCGCGGGAAGACCATATTAATCTTAAAACAATGAGCTCGAGCTGGGACATCACACGTCAAACGCCTGTCAATCTATGTATGGAGCACCCCCTCCCCCAACTCCCCCACCACCCCCACCCCAATTCATCATTAATAGCTTTCTGTCTTTCTCCAACATACAAGAGCTCTTAATAATGTGCATTGTATTTGTGTGTGTGTGTGTGTGTGTGTAGGTGTGTGTGTGTGTGGGCGTGTGTGTCTGTGTGTGTGTGTGTGTGTTTTTGTGTGTGTGTGTGTTCATGTTCCTAAACCTGCCTATGTGATTAATCACGTTGCCAATTTTTGAAAGGTTCATCAGCCAGCAACCAATCTTATTTTTCTTGCTTAATAGCACCTAGTTTGGTGGCAGTATCTCAGCATAAATAATTTTACATATAATTCACTATGACAAAGAGATTAGATGGCATTCCATAATTTTCTACTAGCCAATAAAAATGTTTAAATTGAAAACCAATTGTTGCTTTCTCTCGTTACAGCCTAAAATGCTAACAGTAATTGGCTGATCTAACACATTTAGACAAGAATTGATTCTGAAACTGGAAATGCTTTTTAATTATACAGAACGATTAACAGCAGGTTTTTAGATACTCGTGAAAGAAATGCTCTGCCTTTGCGATGTGTAAATCATCGACCTCTGCTGTCGTGTGTGCGTGCATGTGTATATGCGCGTGTGTGTGCGTGTGTGTGTGTGTGCGTGCGTGCGTGTGTGTCCGCAAGAGAAAAAATATGTGAATGTGTGTCCCTGCGTAAGTGTTTGTGGACTGTCGTCAGTTTGTCATTGAACGAAGCACATTTATCCCATTAGCAGAGAAAAGCACAGAGTGTCCACTTTTGTACAGCAGCACAGATGGCACTGTGACAACTTCCTCTGTGGGTATTTGGCCTTCTGACCCCAGTAACGGTGCCAGAGTTCCAATCACAGGTGCACCGGAGGGATTTGCAGGTTGGCCTCTGTTTGCGCTAAAATACAAAGCGACTGTGCACTGACGGGTGAGGGGGGGGGGGGGGGTGCAGGGGGTGCCATTGCGGGTGCATGGAGATTGTGATCGCAAAGGGCACCTCTGGTTTAAAAAAAAAGAAAAAGAAAAAGTTTTGCGGTGTACAGTGATTATGAATTTTGTTTTGGGGCTGTGCCTCGGACGCAAAGCACAAAGCGTGCCACAGCTACTCTCTGGGACCTAGACTCAGACTCAGTGTCAAACCACCTGATAAATCATCACAACTTAGTGGCCAATGGGGAGGTTGATTCTCCATTGAATCACACCAAGCCTCTCTCTATTAGTAGTTAATAAAACAAAATTCTTCCAAAGAAATATGTTCCCCCCCAGGCCATCAGCTTATTTCTGTCACTCATCATAAAACCAGAATAGTGCTGGGCGACCTTTCACTCGATCTCTACACTCGCCTACTTTTTTTTTTTTTTTTTTTAGCAAAGAAGCCATTCGGTCTTTCCTGGAGATCAAGAGCTGCTGGGACAGGTTTCATTCGATTCCAATCCACACAATTACTGGGGTGTACATGCAGACATGATACACTATAACTTCTGAGTTTTTTGTTTGCCAATATATTACAGGAAGAAGCACTTGGAGGCATGTAATTTCGGAAGCACTTAGGAAGAAGCTTGTCAGGAAAACAGTGGAAACCTCACAATTATGGTACACCGTGTTTATGACCCTAATAAAAAATAGTCTAATAGTTAAATTCAAATCAGTACAACATGGTAGTAAGATGTTACACAGCACATATCTACATATGCGTATGTGAAGCTCTCTAAAAGTAAAACACTGAAAAACTCATTTCATAGCAGTGCATATCACACAAGCTGCCCTAATGACCGTGCAATGGAATTAGAATAACAATCTTTTAAATCAGTTAATTTTTAAAGAAACACTGGCGTTTGATGTCAACCTTCTTAGAGCTTTTTCGTGAACGTTCTGAGCGAGCAAGCATTCTGAGTCGCCAAGGCACAGAGAATATTTCATTAAGGGAGACAGGGACCAGAGCTTATAATTCTGAAACAAGGACAGGCAGTGGAAGACAGCTAATTTTACAACTACACATAATTCAGTGCACATGCTGAGATCATTTTATTGAAGACGTTCATGATCCAGCACCGGAAATGGTCACGGAAAACGCCACAGGCTAAAGGCCATGCAATAAGCCTGACTTGTGTCCTCCAGTCAACAATATGGAACTGGCTTTGAGAAAGTGAAACCAGATGGACTGCTTCACAATCTATTTCAGCTATTTTAATGATTCCACACACATATTTTACTCCAAAGATAATACTGTCAGCATGGCATGGTAATTATATCGGTTGGCAGTTCACATAAATTAATATTTATGATTCTCTATGATTCGAGAACTGCACTAAATTATACCTTTTGTCTTGCAGAATTACGATTAGAATTTAAATACTGGCATTTGAAAATACAAAAAAAATTATGAACTAACGGAGGGAATCTCCCCATTTAACCTGAAGAAAACCACAGCACGGACTCAAACCCAAGCTTCAAACTTCATCTTTTAATCCTGATCATTAAGGAGAAAAACAAATTGTTGCAGAGTAAGAGGATTCGAACACACAACCTCGCTGAATGAGATTAGTGGCATATTTCATATGCCTAGTTATGCTGAAATAATATGAATTTCGATTGACATAATGATTTAGAAAGAGGTGTGTGTGCCATCAATCATCCACAAATATAAAAATATAATCTATAGAGTGCTCTTACAGAAAACCATCTACGTGATAAACTGCTACAGCCATTAAGAAATGTCACTTTGTCCAAAAAAAAAAAAAAAAAAATTAGTAACCTGATCATTAATTCGGCAAAAACGGATTACATTGCTCGGTTAACTGCTTCTCACCAATGTAAAATTGCTGAAATATCGAATGTCTCCACTATAATCTGAATCTTCCCGTTCTCCAGTGAAGCAGAGATTTTTTAATTTTTTTATTCAATGTCTTGTACTCACATTCCATTCAGTTTCCCAGATCATGCAGTTCATGTACCGTATAGGTTAGTGATCAATAAAATATATCAAGTGATGTTATTAAAGTACATGGACCTTGATGAGTTAATTAGTGTTAGGCATTGAATTAAGCAATATCTCAATCTTTTTTTATTGTTTCCTGCAAGCCAGGACACAGATATCTGGCTGTCATTAAAGCAACAGCAGCTCATTGAGCCCGTTCATGCAGCAGTTAAACAGGCCAGAGAACAGCCATTGATTCTCTACCCCATTTCCCTCAGCCAGGGGGACTGAAGTAGGCTAATACTCACCAGCTCGGATGATTGTCCCTCACAACTCAAGCCCGAATCGACAAACCGTGGCGCAAAATCCATTTTCTTTCTCTCTCTTTTAAAAAACAAAAAAAAAACAAAAACCAAAATCAGCCACACTTCTTATTTAAGTTTATTTGGTTGCTTTTTTTCCGAGGAATCCCCAGAGAATTTCAAATTGTTTCTCCGCTAAATTACGTCCCAAAAACACAGGGCGCGTAAGGGCTGGGGAGGAGCTGTGTTAAGAGAGTAAGTAAGTTCACTCCTGGACAGCGTAACCCAACCTTGGCAGCAGGCATTAATAAATGATGAGCGCACAGTCGGGCCCACAGATCTAAATAATGGAGTGCCAGACCAGACTGAACAATTCATGAGCGGGTCACTCCGGTGCGAGGAGATTCGCGAGGGGTAGACGAGTGTTTATTTTTCTCCTTTCGCCGAATTTGCCCGTCCTCGGATGCGAATCTACCCTGACACTTTCCCCCAAAAAAATTATAGCATGAGATCAAGAGCGGGTGACAAGGGAAATGACAACACGTGAAATAACATTAAACTTATTAATGTAGTGAAACGTGCAACAACACTGAACAGTCCTATTATTATAAATAATCTCTAATAAACACCAGTGAACAGACATGCACAATGACTTCAACAACACTGGACTGGCTTGTTCACTGAAATGTGCAGTATGACAGTATGATTTATATTTATTTACAATGTGCAATGCCACTGAAATTACTCACTGACAAAATGTACACTTAAACTGTGTGCAGTATTTACTTAAATAGTGAGGATACTTTCAGCCGGTATAACATAACATTTTAAATATTCAGTGATTGTTATCAGCTCTATGAAATTTTAAAATATATCTCATGTAGCAAGTTGCGCATTAGCCTTTTCCAAGGTCTTCCAATGATCTCCAAAAAATAACAAACAAAAACCATTTATTTATTCTCTCCTGCATTTTGGGTTATCATGGTTTTGTGTGCTGACAAGAATTCTGAGTGGCCAAGGCTAAGCATTGCAATTGGCAGACAAGAATTTTGATTGGCAGTTCTTTGTGACCGGATTCGTTTGTACTATTGGGGGAAAAATAAAAATAATAATAAGGAACACAAATCTTTGCTGTAGAACTGATGCCTTTCACAAAACTCTCTGAGACATTTACTTGGGTCATGATGCTACTTTATAATAAGAAACAATTGACTGATTGACAGATGGATTGATTGGCCAGGCTCTGATTGGCTCAGGGCCCCTTCTAACTTACACTAGTTATGTCCTGATAGTTTCTGGTCTCTTGGACCCAATTATTTTTGTTTGGTGAGAGTGACAGATCCTGTTTTTGTTATTTTTAAAGATTTTTTTAAATCTCGTTTGAGTGCTATAAATGAGGAATGTCTTACTTAGCCGGTGGGCGTAAACACATCCCAGTGGGCGTTTTATTTTGTGGTGAAAAGTCAGCGAAACGCTGTCTAGGTGTCCTGGTGAAAACCCGGCTAAAGGTTTTCTAGCCGACTAGCATGTAGCCAGGCAATATCCGGGTAAAGCCGGAGCTATATTTGGGGTCAATCTAGTCCGTTTATGTCAAAGTTCCTCTCAACCAGGATTTCCACCCCTCCAGGGGTGTAGATTCGGGTTTTTGCGCACTGGGATATAACTCTAGACGGTCCATTGTGGACTGAGTTTAGTGGGAAATCTTCTCCCTGATTTGTTTAGGGAGGACATGTTCTTTTCTCCTCTCCTTCACGGACATCCGCTATTTTTTCCATCCTCCTCTCATCCTAACTGATCCAAACCTAAATGACATTCTCACAAATATCATTCTCGCAAATGACATCACATCACATTTATAAAGCTTTTTTTTTTCTTACTGACTCTATCACTACTAGCCTTCATCATGTGGTACGCTAAGCACTAAATATGTTCCGGTGGCAACATAAATATGTTTTCCTGGGCTCTGTGCCCAGTAGGATGTAGCAGTGAGCTATTTCGGTTACAGACCTGGAGAGGAGGCAAGTGGCTTTCAGTTAATTAGCAAGATGTTAAACGATGCCTCCTATTTCATTCATAAACAAGGGTGATTCATCTTCCCAAATTTGGGGTTCGCTGTTAAAAGCACAACAGGAGGAACAGATGAACTCCAAACAGTAAAAACAGAAAAAATAGAATTTACTGCATCTCCCTCTGATATCCTACTAAATGGTAAATGGACTGCACCCTACTAGATGTGCATATTATATTTGAGCTGGTGACATTCATAATAATGATCAAAATATTATTCCTCAACAGCAAACAACAATATTTGTGCAATTCATGCGGTGTCAGGTCCCAGGGCGATCTGTTGCTATGGTACCGGTCAAAAGCTGGGAGCCTCTGCTCCATGCTCACGCAGACAGCTTGTCGCGCCCCTTATCTTAAAACACGATGCCCCCCTGCACCCCTAAGCAGGTCACAGAGTACAGGGGAATGGAGGGGGGGGGGGCAAGGGAGGTGGGCACTCTTTTTAAACCTGGTCTTCGTCGCGTGGATCAAACATGTTCAGGACCCACCAAGGTTTGAGTCACGGAGACAGCTTGAGAAGTTGTCTCAAGTGAACTTCAAAAAGGGTAGAACTAAATTAACATATGTGCCCCCCCCCCCCCCCCCGCAATCTCCCAGTGCAAAGGGGGGGGGGGGGGCTGAATACCCAGACATAGACATTAACTTAGGTCTAATTAATGAAAAACATTGTTCAACGAATGTTGACAACTAACATTGTTCATCGGTTGCGTTAAAAAAAATGTTCATACATTTTTTAAAACCAGACTTTACGTTGACATGTACCTTATCTTTAAAAAGGTACTTGCTTTCCCTTTGCATTGTGTGAGCTCTATTTAAGCCTCTGAGACTGTTTACCAAAAGCGCTTGCTCAGGCTACATGTTGTTTCCGAGTTGCAGTGCATACACACTGAAATGTCCCATCATGCCTCACCCCCATATGTATGACAGGCTAACTCCGCCCCTGGTTTTAAATTGTGTGCGAGGCAGATGATTGTATCAGGCTGTTTTCAGTTAGGCAGTTAATTAAAGAGGTTCTGCGTGCATAATAATGCGTCTATGCTATGAGGTGCAGTAGTGCTCCTCTGCTGCACACAGGAAGGTAAACAACAAGCCCCTGAGACCCCCCCCCCCCCCCCCCCCCGCCAAACCCGCTGCTCACTGCACTGCAAGGCAGGCCTGGGTCAAATACGATTCTAATACTTTTCTACGCTTTACTGATCTTGTCTGGTGTATTTGGAACCAATGAAATTCTCTCAAAAAGTGCAAACCCCACCTTCTGGTCATATTGGCAGGCTCAATTACACCAGGCAAGACCAATGGAGCTCAGAAAAGTATTTGAATCCAAAACAAAAAATACGTATTTGACCCAGGTCTGGTGCAAGGGAATTTTTCTCAAAGCCCACGAGGTCACAGCCTGTTTCAGACAGCGGGGGGGGGGGGGCAATGACTCAGAACTCAGTGCATAGACACAGTGCACTGGACCAAGCGATGAGCTAATTACAGACAGGCTTAATGACGGAAAGAGGGGAGAGGATCTGGTGCCTGGACAAAAGGGCCTAGACAAGACAATCACATTCTCTCTCTCCTTCACTCTTTCTCCAGCTCTCTCCCGCCATCTCTCTCTCTTCTTCACTCTTTCTCCAGCTCTCCCTCCATCTCTCTCTCTCTCCTTCACTCTTTCTCCAGCTCTCTCCCTCCATCTCTCTCTCTCTCCATCACTCTCTCTCCTGCTCTCTCCCTCCATACCTCTCTCTCTCCTTCACTCTCTCTCCTGCTCTCTCCCTCCATCTCCCTCTTCTTCACTCTTTCTCCAGCTCTCTCCCTCCATCTCTCTCTCTCTTCTTCACTCTTTCTCCAGCTCTCTCCCTCCATCTCGCTCTCTCTCTCCGCAGCGTTCTGCCTCCCAGTCCTGCCGTCTCCATCCCTGCTCTATCTCTTCGGCGCTTCCTTATTTCTTTTCTCTCTTTCTCGAGCCTCTTTTCCTGTCTCCCGTTCTTTGTCCTGTTAACAGCGAGTGCTGGCACGGCACTACGACCCCGCGGACGAGGAAAATAGAACAACAAAACGAAGCCACGGCTAAATCCCGACATTTGATTTAAAGATTTAAATAAAGATTTAAAGATTTGAACATGAGTCGTCTGTAGATCGTGAGCATTCACAAGCAGAAAAATTCCAGAGATATCTTTTGGTATCCGCACGAAATGGCCTGCCTGATTCAAAACACTGAACACAAATACGGGTTGTAAACTCAGATAAAGATAAAGCAGACCATTAGACAGGTTCAGTAGTGAAGCTGCTCTATTCTACACACACATCCCATCACAGATTTTTCCATCTTCAGTGATACAGCACACCCCCCCCGGGTCCTTACTGCAGCTTAGCCTGGCATCCAGTTCTCACTGTGGCTCCTCACATTTCAGATCACATTTTAAAATGTTCACAATATCGAAGCAGGATGCAGACGTTAAAAAGTTCATTCACAAAAATGATCTTGGAGACCAATATAAGTAAACTTGAAATACCCACATGATACTATAAAGCTTTCCCTTTAACAGTAGTGTTCACCCATGAAATATCTACAAATTCTAACTGTCATCAGATCCATATGTACCAGATCTGAGAAAAATAAAATCCACTGGCAAGAACCTTGACTTTTCACAAAGTAAATCATAATACATTTTGCTGCACAGCTGTGTATAAACCTTACCACACAAACATAATAACCTTACCACAATACACTATACACAATGCTGCACAGCCACCTAGACACAAGTTCACACTAATGCAGAACTACACATTCACACATAATGCAGTACAATAACATCCACCAGGAAAGATACAGACCCATTCTCTCAAATACAAACAGATTTACACCCACACATAGATACAAACAAACAAACAAACATGCACATGCACACGTGCATACACACACACACACACACACACACACACACACACATACACAGTCATTCATGTATATGCATGGACATAGACGCACTAGTCCACAAATAGTCATTATATTCAATTTGCAAATACTCCTATCCTGGATGTCTTAGATTGTAACAGAAGATAAGTACAGACTAAGTTATTAAAACATTCCCTGGTAAGCGTATGTGCAAAATATTTAAAGTTATAAATGCAAGTAACCTTATGCCCATATAAATATAAATACACCACAAAATGCAATATAAGTACAGAAATACATAATAATACATATAAACACATTTTGGGGACACACGGCTAACATTCACAGAAGGCTACAGACCATGCTGTAGCGGTCCAAAAGTAATTACATAAGTACACTAGGGGTGGGAACAGGAAGACTCAAGATGAAACCCAAGATGCAGGCTGAAGAGTCGGACAGACAGATACTGACACACATACAGACGCACAGCACGTAGAGACAGACAGAACACAGACATCATCCCTTTCTACCACGTGAAGGAGTCACGCACTGACCTTCTCTGGCAGACTGCTTAAAAAAAAGCGAGGTACTGTGTGCTTCAGAGAATCCCTACTGTGTGCTGCTCTCTCTCTCTGTGCTCTCTCTGTACCTGAGCACCCGCAGACTATCAGTGTGCAAACCCAGGACAGGCAGAACGCTCTGCTCTCTCTCTGCTCTGTCTGTACCCGAGCACCCGCGGACTCCCAGTGTGCAGACCCAGGACAGGCAGAATGCTCTGCTCTCTCTCTCTGCTCTGTCTGTACCCGAGCATCCACAGACTCCCAGTGTGCAAACCCAGGACAGGCAGAACGCTCTGCTCTCTCTCTCTGTGCTCTCTCTGTACCCGAGCACCCGCGGACTCCCAGTGTGCAGACCCAGGACAGGCAGAATGCTCTGCTCTCTCTCTCTGCTCTGTCTGTACTACAGCATCAACAGACTAAGTGTGCAAACCCAGGACAGGCAGAACGCTCTGCTCTCTCTCTCTGCTCTGTCTGTACCCGAGCATCAGAAGACTAAGTGTGCAGACCCAGGACAGGCAGAATGCGCTCATCCCCATCCGGAGCGCCAGCGATGCCTGGAGCTACAGACCGCTCCGTCCCGGGCCGTGTCTCCAGAGCTGGCTCTCTGTGAAAACCTTTCAGGAAGAACGACTTAGAGAGAGGAGCGCCCCCCTCTGGCCCGGCCCAGCTAATGACCGTCCTGGGGGGGGGGGGAGGAGAACGCGGGCCCAAGGAACACAGTCTGGCTGATCCAAACCGCATCTGAAGTTTCTGCCCCAGTGCTTTTAGCCGCCGGGACGGGAGAAATTCGATAGCGCCGCCTTTCCCCCCCCGAACGCGCCTGTTTTCAGCCCTGTTACTGTCAAGCGGGGGGGGGGGGGGGATGGGGGGGGTTCGTCGACTGTAACGCACAAATCCTGTTTGGCCACTCTCAGTGCCAGAACCGTCCGGCCTTCCCAGAGTGCTCTATGAGTGTTCTATTGGGATTTATAATTGCTCTATGAGTGTTCTATGAGGGATTATGAGTGTTCTATTGTTCTAATAACTGGGTGTGCAAAAACTGTTTTTCCAGGTTGGTGTGCCCTCTTCTCACTTTCAGCACCTGCCCCTCAAGCAGTCTCTGCACAGCCCTGATGCACAGCCATTACAGTGTCGTCAGTTCAATGGATGAACCGGTGAATATAATATCTCTTCAATTTGCTTTTAATTTTGTTTGATTAAAAAACAACATAAAGATAGAGATAGAAAGATAGATAGAGAGAGAGAGAGAGAGAAAGAGAGAAAAAGAGCGAGACAGAGGTAGAGAGAGAGAGAGTGAGAGACAGCAAGACAGAGAGAGAGGGACAGAAAGAGATACAGAGAGAGAGACAGAGAGCAAGAGAGAAAGAGATGCATGCTGGGAGAACAGGAAGGGCATCAGCACCCTGTTCTAGTATTGAGCATTCTCTCAGTGCTGCCTGTCCTGCAGAACGCAGCATTAGCATTCATTGAATTTCTCAATTAGGACAGCAGGAGCCGCGCCGCATTAGGAACAGGAGCTGGGCCGCTCGTCCGCATAGTGAAAAGTCCACACACAAAGTCGGGGTGAAATCCGAACTCCTGCCGAGATAAAATGTCCACGACGCTGTGAGAAACGGCGAGTGTGTAATAATAATGATGATGATCACACGTACAGAAACGTGCCGTGTAATTAAAGTTTCACGTGTCACACACTGAAAAATATCAGAGAACATAAAATCGGGATCATAAAACTGCTGGAAATTCTACCATCCCCGGCACCTACCGCAACCCCCCCCCCCCCCCCCCCCGGGCCCACACTCCCCGTGCCCCCCCAAACCCCCTTCCCCTCCCCCGCTAATGACCCCTTGAGCGTTCTGGAGGGGCGGGGGTGGGTGGGGGGGTTGTATAAGTGGCAGTTATACGCTGCGTAGCGCCAGGCCTTCGCCCGCCCGGTGAACTGCGTTAATAGTCTTCCGCCCGGGCGCACATGACGCGCGTTAAACCTGCCGCGCACTCCGCCGCGATGGAGTCCCGCGGGTCAGCGGGCGAAGGGCCCTGCGTCTCAGAGCGCCGAAGACGAGAGGAAGACAACGGCCGCGTTCGCCCGGGAAAACACTCGCTTTCTTCCTCACCCACCCTCCCCCGTCCCCCCCCCCCCGCCCCCCCGCCCCCCAATGGCCCCCTGGCTCCTCCAGCGGATGCTTTATTTAAAATCTTCACGAGGCGGAGACCGCGCCTGACCTCTCTCCGTACGGCAGCACAATGCCCGAGAACATCTCCCTCCTCACACTCCGATGCACAATTAGGGTGCTGCGTACTGTGCATTTGCCCTGCCTGGTGCACTGGAAAACGCAGACTGACTGAAAAGACCTGACCCATTACAGGCATTTAGCAGACGCTCTTATCCAGAGCGACTGACCCTAACCAAAGAGCAGACCACATATGCCATTTGTGCAGACTGACTGTAAAGACCTGACCCTAAAAGTCACAGGTTCAATTCATGCGGAGGACACTGCCGTTGCACTTCTTGAGCTTCAGCATATTTGTAAAAGTTGTGTAAGTCGCTCTGGATAAGAGCGTCTGCTAAATGCCTGCAATGTAATGTAATGTAATGTAATACACGGCTCATAATGCAACTTTGCCCGAGTAGGAGACAGAAAAGCTCTATAGGTGAACCTGTTATGAATGTGTCAGCCCTGCCAAGCACCAACAGAACCCACGTTTTCAAATCCAGATGAACCCCCGCGATTTTTGGCTGAACGGCCACCGTACAGTAGCTCAGTGTGGACAAGACTCCAGATTCCACAGTGCCAAACTAGCCAGCTCAGCTAGCTTTGACGTCGGCCCCCGTCTGACGCTGGGGCCGGTCCCCCAGCACGGGCAAAGGGAAATTATTAATTAAATATGTCACTCTCCACTTTTAAACCCCTTCTTCAAAGTGCTCCATTTTTCACTGCTCTCAGACGAGCCAACTGAGCTTTTAACCCGGGACTGTGGGTTGTATATTAGAAGTCCTCACATGCCGGAGGGTGTACTCAGCGTTACATAACCTCATGTGTGCTGGCAACAGTGGAACCCTGTGAAATGCAGTGGCACTCATATGGGCACTCATAAGTCATAAGCTGTTGAAATACGTGTGCTTATTTGCACATTGCTGAATGCAGTGACTGTCACTGCAGACCGGGGTGGGGGGGGTGGGGGTGGTTGGAAATGTGATCATGGACTACACACACACAGCAACAAACACACACATGCACAAGCACACACACACACAGCAACAAACACACACATGCACAAGCACACACACACACAGCAAGAAACACACACATGCACAAGCACACACACTCACATACACTTACAATCACACACACACACACACACACACACACACACACACACTCACACTCACATACACATACACACACACACACATGCACACACACACACACACACACACACACACACACATACACATACACATACACATACACACACACACACTCTTTGCCAATACTGCTGTCCCCTCTTGGGCCCTATCCAGTGACAGAGCCCCTGAAAGCTTTCCCATCGCGCTCCCCCCCCCCCCCCCCCCCCCTTATGTGTGGCCCTGTTCACAATAAAACTGTCACCTTCACAGGCTCAGCACAACACAAACAGAGGCTGTTAGGACAGGCACGGCTGACACTCATGGGTTTTTGGAGGACACAAAGCCATTAATCAGTGCTCATTCTTTTTTTTCTTTCTTTTTTTTTTACATTTATCCGCTGCTCAATGCACTGTATACTACAGCTTACTAAGACGATTACTACACACCAGGTCAGCCATCTCCACACTGAACACATAGCTATTCATTTGAAGTCAGTGCAGCATCATGTAAACCACCAGTGATTCGTTACTGCAGCAAACCAGCCACTTGAAACATATTAGCTTAGCTACTATAGCTATGGCATTATATTAGCCTAACTGAAAACTTTCTCATTGGAGTTGGTACAATTTGATTTTCCAATTGCCAAACATGCACTGAACACAAGATCGATACATCGTTTTTATGTAATAAATTTATGATCATTTATAATAATACGAATTTAATCCATTGTTCCTTTCTCAGAATGAGCCAAGTAATGCAAGGAGGCGATTCATTCCCTCGCCATTGTAGCGGGTTTGGCACCAATTCTGGTTTAATACAGCCGACATTGTCAACAGCGCTTTTATTAATGCTAAATCAACGGGATCTCATGATTGAAGTACACTGGCCTCACAATGCCTGATCTAGAAGACAAACAGGGCCTAGATCCACTGTCAGAGACGACGTCTTAGACGTCCATTTTAGAACCAGCTTTGATTCCCCTGATCATCCAAAGGGATTTTTTTTTTTTTTACGCTACACTCTGACTGAACGGAACTGCTTCCTGCTCACTCAAGTTCATAATATACCCCCTCAGAGGCTGCATAAATATCCTGCATTAATATGATTCTGTGGACACCTTGAACATCCTTTCCCAGTTAAAGCCTCGCTTGAAGGGACATAGCAAGAGCAGACTGCCAAATGGTCTTAGTCCCATCACAGTTCCTCGCAGTGACAGTTTTATTTCAGAGTTCGAAAAATTCACACAAATTACTCTCGAATGGACGTGAGGAAATTAGAAGAAATAAGACAGGTTCTCTGAAAAAGTTCAAAACCAAGGCCGTATCCCAGCGTTCATAACTTAATTCTGCCTTCTTCCCATTCTTAAAAACATACTATTTCAAGCGTACTGGATAGAACGCACTTAACAGTATACAGTCACGCAAGTACAGTTCAGTTTCATTGCATGTGGAACACACTCAATGATGTCATCACTTGCATCAGAATACCTTTGACGACCACCAGGAAAAACAGTAGCGCTGTATTTGTACAATTGACTGCATTGGTTGCTGGCATCAATATAAATAAGCTATTATCAACAGGGATCTATATTATTACGGTTAGCTTGCTATGATGGCCAGACATTGTGCATATTCTATTGCAGTATTACCGCTGTCAGGTGCAACAAAGCCTATCATGAAAATGAATATAAATAAGATTAATAGACTTGCTGAAGGTTGCTTTTATGAGCGTAGTTACTACAGTAAATGATGGTTGCTATGTTTAGCCTAATGACCTCTGGAGAGGAGAGAGGCATACAAGTATTTATTGGTGCACCCTCAAAAGTCTGCTTCCTGTCAAGTGTGGAGATAAACTTCTGGTAATTGCAGTTTGTACTTCCTGTTTGAATACTTGCATACTCAGAAGGCCCCACAAAACAACCAACATGGCGACCATGCTCACCATGCATTTTAACAATCCACTAGCAAATATGTACAATGGAACCCAGCTCAAGATTTTACCCAAGCAGAACCACCCCCCCCCCCCCCCCCCCCCCCCCCAATTACAGAGTCAACACTTTCATGGATATTCCCCTGTCATTTCCCTAAATTTACACTACCTCCTCATATGGTCATATATTTACACTTACACGCTTTCTTAAACTGCATAGCCTACACTCTAATGAACATAGCCTCTGCAGACTCTCAGTAACTTATACAGTCTATGCTGTCATAAAGTTTCTCCCTGACACGTTCATTAAATTAAACAGCCTGCATTGTTATAAATTCCCCATCACACACTCATACTCAATAAATTATAAAGCCTGCATATAGCCAATAAATTGTATGACACTATATCATAAATTTGTACAATCCACTGACATACTCCCAGTAACTTCAAAAGCCTGTGTTGTCACACACACACACACTTTCTCTCTCTCACTGTAAATTATACATCTTACACGGTCATATACTTGTCCCATTCCCCACAGACTCTCATATTACACAGCCTATGTATAAAAAAATTCCCCTTCTAACACATCCCCAGTTAATCACACAGGAACATAGCTTACCCCCTCACGATAAAAGACACCCCCAAGCCCTCTCCCAAACAAACATCCAAACACACTCTCAGTAAATTACACACACAGTCCACATCGTCATACATACACTGCACTCACTGTAATTTAGACTGCAATAAACATACTCCCCTATACTGTCAAAAATATTAAACGGTCTACAGTCTCATAAAATACACCCCCAACCCCCCCCCACCCCTACCCCAGACACTGCCCCCCCCCCCCACCCCAGACACTGCCATTGTCACTTCACTCAGGTTCTCACAGTAAACAGGTTTAGTAAGGATCCTAAATCATCACAGATAGACTTTACTGTATATAAAACGACAACTCCCGGATTTATAGTCTGCCAAGGTGTAAATTTGTCATATCTGCTTTTATTATTTTATTATTATTTCTAAATTTGTTCTCTGTGAAGCATCCTGGGAAAATAATCCTTGCTCAATGGCAGTGTATTTAATCAAAACTGACACATTTGTTAGTTTGGCAGTTCGGACAGACATTTGGTCTGCTTCAGTCAGTCACTCATATTTTGAGCAGAGACACTGCTTCGGTTAATATTAAATAAAGATTTCTGTCTGGTGACATCAGATGACAAGACATCAGCCATGATCATCGGTGGCTTCGCAGTGTCTGTGTTCATCTGCAGTGTCTGTGTTTTTCTTCAGTGTCTGTTCATCTGCAGTGTCTGTGTTCATTTACAGTGTCTGTGTTTATCTGAAGTGTCTGTGTTCATTTACAGTGTCTGTGTTCATCTGCAGTGTCTGTGTTCATTTACAGTGTCTGTGTTTATTTACAGTGACTGTGTTCATTTACAGTGTCTGTGTTTATCTGCAGTGTCTGTGCTCATTTACAATGTCTGTGTTTTACCGGTGTGTCTGTGTTTATTTACAGTGACTGTGTTAATTTACAGTGTCTGTGTTTATCTGAAGTGTCTGTGTTCATTTACAGTGTCTGTGTTTATCTGCAGTGTCTGTGTTTATTTACAGTGACTGTGTTCATTTACAGTGTCTGTGTTTATTTACAGTGTCTGTGTTTATCTGCAGTGTCTGTGCTCATTTACAATGTCTGTGTTTTACCGGTGTGTCTGTGTTTATTTACAGTGACTGTGTTCATTTACAGTGTCTGTGTTTATCTGCAGTGTCTGTGCTCATTTACAATGTCTGTGTTTTACCGCTGTGTCTGTGTTTATTTACAGTGTCTGTGTTTACCTGCAGTGTCTGTGTTCATTTACAGAGTCTGTGTTTATTTACAGTGTCTGTGTTCATTTACAGTGTCTGTGTTTATCTGCAGTGTCTGTGTTTATCTGCAGTGACTGTGTTCATTTACAGT
The DNA here is from genome assembly GCF_013347855.1 of Anguilla anguilla. Classification (NCBI taxonomy): domain Eukaryota; kingdom Metazoa; phylum Chordata; class Actinopteri; order Anguilliformes; family Anguillidae; genus Anguilla; species Anguilla anguilla. The sequence continues at coordinate 34,036,233 of NC_049215.1, read as the reverse complement.
GTCTGTGTTTATCTGCAGTGTCTGTGTTCATTTACAGTGTCTGTGTTTATCTGTAGGTGTCTTACAGCACCAGCGTTTAGAGGAGAGGTCTACCCCTGGCATTTCCACACATTTATTTGAATGCTCAAATGTGTCATTACCCCAAACACATTAAAAGCAGGCCATTAAGTTTGTTCTGTTTCAAAGCGAGTGCTTCGTGTCATGATATTCATATCATGAATATCAGCAATGCTCTCGTCCTCGACATACGTGTGATACATCTGGGTGATTTCATAAAGCTGACTTCAGAGACAGATAGGACAAGATGAAATAACAGATCTTGTGATCTTTCATGGTAATATAGACAACACACAATTCTTGTCTATACTATCTTACACAAACTATCTTCTCAGCAAACAGGCCCGATTTAAGAAGTCCAAACCTTTTGATGATAAGCTCTATAACATTATGTGTTGCTCTGAATTGAAATATTTCTTCAGAGACACATAAGACCTTTAACACAGTACAATAGTTGCTCTGTAATGATTGTCTGATTAAAGATTAGCCCTCTGCAGGAAATCGCAAAGACAACATAATAAATTATTTAAACCGTAGGTGTGCCCTTTTAAACCGCAATGCATATATTTATGAGATGTATTTTAAAAAACTGCCGCGTCATTTGCATTAGAAATCATAAGAAAACAAAAATCCTAGCAAACAGCTATAAGCAGAGAGAGAGAGAGAGAGAGAGAGAGAGAGATTCAGATGCAGAAAACAGCTTTAATGGCGGGTGAGGCTCGGTCTGAAAGACGTCTCTTTGTGAGAGAGCTTATCATTGAGGAGCGAAGTGCATTATCTTGCGGTTTGCGAGGTCCGTGTTTACTGCAGGAAAGGTGCTATTTACGTAAAGCCCTGCAGATTAAATTACTTTAAGATTAAGTGTTTACTTTATAAGCCATTGCATGAAGATTTAGGAACATCTGCTGATAATGCAACTTAAGGCACAGCATCTCTTGTGTTTTCAAATGACCCATTGTTTGATTGGTCTTATTTCGTGATTTCATAAATAATTGATGTATTATGCAAATATTTTTTTTTTTTTTGTTGCATTTTTAATTATTTTTTGATTACTAAACAACCGTTTTCATTACAGATAGCAGCATGCACACATCTGAGAACCCTATTTTCAGACTGGCACAAAACAATGAAAAGACCAAATGCAAGCTTACTGCTCATTTTGCCCACTGCACTGATGCCCTTGAATAAAATGTATGAATGAAAAATTCATGTGATCTCACCGGCAGGGGAGAGGGTAGCATTAACGGGGATGTAATTATGAAAATCACTGCTAGCTCCATATATTTAAAAAAGCAAAATATTTCTGAACAAAATATTGGGGAGGACTTTTACTTTCTGAACCAGGATTTTCCACCTCTGGCTAACACTGCAAGTGGATCTCGAGGCTGAGTGGTTTTGACACAAACAGCGCATAACTGAGCCCAAGACCATGGGTACTCAAATCTGGACCTTGAATAAAAATATGCCCCTGATTTTCTTTCCCCCCCCGGCTAATGGACTCAACAATTAGTGCTACTGCTTGGCCAGACTGTATTCACACCTGACTTCCCAGGTAAAGAGAGGGTGGAAATCCAGAAGTTCTTGGACCTTGAGAGCCGGTATTTGAGTAACAGGGCCCTAGACAGTGCCCCCCTCCCCCCCCCCCCCCCCCCACAACCCACCAAAAAAGCGGAATTATAAATCATACATAGAGACAAATGCACTGTTCCTTTTCTAAAATAAATAATGGAAGTGAGGCTGAATTGAACGGCTGACATTTTCCCGGCCTTCCCAGGGCAGGCACAACCCTGGCGGCGCGTACCCTTTCAGAGAAAGGCTACGGTACAGTGGTGCTGAATGATAATTCTGCAGCTCCCAATTCAGCAATAGTAAAGGTATGCTAGCGTACCACACTGCCACGCTTAACAAGGCCTGGGTGGACAGAGAGGCAGGACTCAAACAGCAGAGCTTCCTTCTGCCAGACAGAGTGCAGATTAATCTGGCCAGGGTTCCGCTGCATCAGTTCTTCCCAACAACCCACTGGGTGACCACAGGCTACAGTTAATTAATTAATGCATTCATTCATTCACGCACTCAGTCATTCGCTCACTCACTCACTCACTCACTCGCTTACTCATTCATTCATTCATTCGCTCACTCACTCACTCGCTCCCTCACTCATTCATTCATACGCTCACTCACTCGCTCGCTCATTCATTCATTCATTCATTCGCTCGCTCGCTCGCTCACTCACTCATTCATTCATTCATCTCCTGTAGGCACCGACTCTCCCGCAATACTGCACAGCTGCAGCTGCTGCGTGTGGGTAAATGCACAGGTGTGCATGCCTGTGCCGCAGCACTCTGCGCTCAGGTGAGGACAGCCAAGCGATGGCCTGACAGGTGTGATTGGTGATCGGGGAGGGACCCGAACCAGCCCTAGAGTTTTGATGGCCCTGAACAAGAATGTTGTTGTGGCCCCAAAGTGCTCCAACATAAATCACACCCACCACCACTTAAGCTTGAGTTATGGGGCCCAGGGACGGTTGTGGCCCTAAACGACCGTATAGCGTCTCAATGCCAGCAGACAGCTCTAGGTGGGACGATAACAAATTCACAGGAGGACACTGATGCGGTTTTGAAATTATGTGTGCTATCTATATATGTGTTATCTCTCAATATTTGAAAGCCGAACTGTCAAATGAGACAAATTCATGTGTTAGGCTGGACAGAGTATCGCCAGAAATGAACATTCTTTTCCGTTTAAAGGTACCGTTTATTGTAGGGATGCAACGTTTGCCATTCCTGGCACGCCTTTCTCAAGACAGAGACCATTTATTTAAGATATTAAAAATGAAAAAAAATTCGGTTTGAAAAAAAAAAACGGAAAATGGAATGAAAGAGGAAATGTCAGCACTTGCTCAATCACAACGAAAACTAATAAAAACACCAATCAATTTTTTTTTAAAATGTAGCCAGAAATTAATATAGCACTATAATTCTTCAAACAACTGTGGAATAAAAAAAAGAAGCTTTTTCAGCAAATTCACAAATGGTTACAAGAAAACCCATTAAGAATAAATAAATATGAGCATTTCAAAGCAGTGAGCCGTAGGTGGCAAGTAGATAGCAAGTTAGTGATAACTGAGGCCATTACATAGGGGCGACATAGCTCAGGAGGTAAGACCGATTGTCTGGCAGTCGGAGGGTTGCCGGTTCAAACCCCACCCTGGGCATGTTGAAGTGTCCTTGAGCAAGACACCTAACCCCTAACTGCTCTGGCGAATGAGAGGCATCAATTGTAAAGCGCTTTGGATAAAAGCGCTATATAAATGCAGTCCATTTACCATTTACATAGGAATACAGAATAAGGCTGCATTCAGAACAGATCAGGCAATGCGGGAAAAGCGGCAGTCCTCCCATTCATGTGAAAGGGGGTAGTGCGTTTAGGCTGCGGGAGTGGGGACCACATGGGGTGCAGAAAAAAACGGCAGCGGCCGTGCAGGAAGAAGTAGAACCAGAATCAGTTTTTGCCGTAACGCAACCTGACATCACGCTGCGGTGGCCAATCAGGTAAGCCGGCGATCAGAGCGGAAGACGCCCACG
>NC_049215.1:34007592-34027592 GCF_013347855.1 Anguilla anguilla | reverse complement strand
CAACCACACGGTGCTGGGGCGGAGGGAATTTAAAGTTACGAAGGAAGTCAGCAGTGTCTATGGGGTCCTAGTCAGATAAAAAAAAAATAGTGTCCCAAAAGATAGCAATTGTTGTATCCCAACATAAAAAAGTGGCTCATGTACCCTATTGGACCAAATATACTCTGATACAGTTGAATGAACGCTGGGCATTTTACAGTGTAGGTATTTGTTAAAGAATTCATATAAATTCAAAGGAAGCACACAATGCTTTAAAACTGTGTTGTTTTTTTTAAATCCACAGCTGTTTCTGAGAAGCCCCAACCCACATTAAATCTGGCAATATGTCCAGCTCTGAGATTAAGCTGTCTGAGAGATTCACTATTATTGTGCAGATTGCTGTAACAATGCATTGCATGCACGACTCTGACCAAAAAAAGTAAATAATTTATTCACGTTTGTAACAGTCATGTGTGCAGGACTCAGCACAAGAGAGCATCTGTTATGGATGTGACTATTTCATTGACCATGCAAAGTAAAAAATAAAAAAAAATTCAATGTTAAGACTACGCTTACAGAGCACATGTGGACCTTCTTGGGCTCATATGTACACTGTTAGACTTGAAGTAACACTGGATATTTTACTGTGTGATTACATAAGTTAACAGCAAGCAAACTTGACCTGCTCTCCATAGTAGAGAAGTGCATTCTAGATCTAGGTGAGCTGGGTATGTGGATGTGTCACCAGGGACTTGCAAAAACCGAAAGGACATCAAATGACGAAAATAAATATATTTTTGGTGATTTAGTTTCAGAATTATTCATTTTCATGTTTTGGTTTTAATAACCTTACACAAGTGTTGGTGGTTGCAGTAAATGCACAACATGAGGAAAACGGATCCACGGTGGGTGCATTCGATACTCTGTCCACAGTGGAACAGGCAGTTCAGTGGAATTTATATTCAAACCTAATTTTTCCTCTAACAGCAGCACATCAGCTACCATTTTAGATTGCGTGAAAAACACTCTGGAACACACTGACAGTGCTTTACAAACGCAGTGACCGTGCTACACATTTAGCAGCGCTGAAAACCGCACAAAAATAATCCCACGCGCACATTCCCCCGTTTCTATGCTTCTATGCCTAACTTTCATAGTTTCACACTGGTCTGGCGGGAATACACGCTAGTTTTAGAGGCATACGAGCTCCATTAGCGAGATGAAATCCCTGAATATTTAATTTGCTAGCTTTCGAAAATCGACCACGGCAGGCTAGCTAAAAACAGCAATGCCCCCTCTGCTGCAGCAGTACTTCCAGTTACTAATAATAATTTCACTTTCTTGGCTGCTTTTGGTCGGAACTCATCAAACCAAGTGGAAGCGTGATACAATTTTCAAATTAGCCTGCGTCTTGGCTCGAACTACGGTAGCACGATGTTGCTTCATTCGAAACAAGTAGTGACTTTCGGCAGAACAAAAAAATCCACCAGAGCAGCACGAAAAGAAAAAAAAACTGCCTTGTGGTTGCAAAAGTAGTTTCTATTTAGTCTTGAATTAATGGACACATTACAACAGCATTTTTCATGAGAAGAGAATTTTAGAGTGCAGAGGTCTCGCTTTCTATATTAAAGGAAACATGGTAAATGGACTGCATTTATATAGCGCTTTTATCCAAAGCGCTTTACAATTGATGCCTCTCATTCGCCAGAGCAGTTAGGGGTTAGGGATTAGGTGTCTTGCTCAAGGACACTTCGACATGCCCAGGGCGGGGTTTGAACCGGCAACCCTCCGACTGCCAGACAATCGGTCTTACCTCCTGAGCTATGTCACCCCTAACATCTAACAGGCCCCAGATAGCAAGAGACTCCGGGCCGGATCCGGACCGATTCTGACTCGCAGTCAGCACTGCCGGGCCGGATCCGGACCAGTTCTGACTCAAAGTCAGCGCTGCCGGGCCTGACTCTGTGCAGATCTGGCCTGGAGGCGCTCGCTATCTTGGGCTCCACTCCCCTGAAACACTTGGCCTCGTGGTCTACGGCAAGCTCAGATACGCAATTCATTATTTACATTTTTATTACGTATTTATAGCCACCATTTCTATCGTTTTTTTTTTTTTTGTTTTTTTTTTTTAAACCACTTTCTCCACATCATATGCAATCTATTATATATCAACCGTCCCTGCTCTTTGGAGGCAAGACATTTTCTCCTTTTGCTTGGCTGGGTTAAAACATGCTTTTTTTAAATTCACATTGTTGGCTTGCCGGAGGATGCTAATTCAAAACCTTGTCCAGGGTTCCCTAGCGGCCGAATCTCCACATTTCCACTTAAGCACTGACCCTCCGCCACTTTCCATTCGATCAGAAATCGGGTGAAAAATATTGCAAATTGCTGGAATCAGATACAGAGAGATAAAGCATGAGTAGTCCTCTCCCCCTCCCTCCCTCCCTCCCTTCCCCCCTGTAAATGACTAAACTTAGGGTTGTAACTAGGCAGCTGTTTCGTAGGTGACTAGGTGCATTAACTGTCTTAACGACTACTTGTATTTTTTCCATAGATTGCGTTGTTGCCGTTCTCGTTGTTAGTGTTAATCAGTTTAACCATCAGGGTCCAAGTTGAACTATGCGGTTGTTCCCTGCACTTGGACCGGTACTTCTCTCTAGAGGTTTCATCATACTTGTTCCTGGTTATGGTTATACACTTTGTTGTACGTCGCTCTGGATAAGAGCGTCTGCCAAATGCCTGTAATGTAATGTAATGTAATGTAGTCCTTTCACCCTACGGAGAATGGAACGGACAGCGTCAGTTAAGACCACGTGATGACGTGGATATCTTCATGGACATGGTCTGTGAATGCCTCTTTGTCATGTCTGTTTGGAAGATTTATAAGTCTGTAGGACGGAGTGTAGCACAGTGGGTAAGGAACTGGACTTGTAACCGAAAGGTCGCAGGTTCGATTCCCGGGTAAGGACACTGCCGTTGTACCCTTGAGCAAGGTACTTAACCGAAATTGCTTCAGTATATATCCAGCTGTATAAATGGATACAATGTAAAATGCTATGTAAAAAAGTTGTGTAAGTCGCTCTGGATAAGAGCGTCTGCTAAATGCCTGTAATGTAATGTAATGTAATGTAATGTCTAGGGTGTGGTTCCAGCCGGGCCCGTGATCTGTTAAGCTACAGTACAATCTTTCGTGCACAACTGCTAGTTTTCATATTTCCTTTCAAATTGTTATATTTTGTATCGGTTCCCTTTAAATCGTCATACATTTTAGGTTTTCATGTCAACACAACAGATGAACATGTTATGCTAAAGAATTTCCCTGACAGACCCACTCCACTCCATGCAACCTTTAAGTAGCACAGTATTTCTTGATTTGAGGGCAGATAATCTTCCTAAGGGATTTAGTCTCACTGATCACTGGGAACTCTCTGTCATCAGCATCACTGCAGTTCACCGAGTCGCTGTAATATCTGTTCTGCATGTCCGTAAATAAAGAAGAGGGAGGCGGAGGGAAAAAAAAATCCACAAACGGTTGGCTGAATAGACCCTCATATTAAAAAAAGATTAAGAGATTTAGGGGGCAGTCTTCTATTCAAGCTATAAGCAAGGCAAAAGTCACACAGGCATTCGGTTAGAGGTGTTCCATTGGATTTTCACACTGTTTTCAGGGCAAGAGCGAACGCTTGTCATATTCAACGCGTTTTTAAAAATTGAGTGGGCTCACCATTTTCAGTACAGAACTGCAATAGTCGATATGCATAAAGATGTGAGTAGACACTGGACCGAAGCATTAATCCTTTGAAGTGTGAGGTCACAAATATGCGATTAGAATTTTCTTAACTGAACATTCTGATGCTGATGTAACAATCGCTGCTGTTGATCGAAAGCGATGGAGTTCTAGAACACTGACTTAGAATTTTGACAGCATTCCACACAAAAAAAAAATCTACTCTTCAAAGGGTTAAAGTCGTTAACTATAGTTTAATGGTAAAGGTTACATTTAGACTCCGAGCACAGCACAGCAACGCGAGCGGATTCTGATTCAATATGAACTCTATGTGAGTGAATTTCATTAAAAAGTGAACAGACTGCATTAGATCCTTCAGAACTTTAATTCATATCAAATTGCAAGATACCCTTGGGCAGCCCTGAATTTTACTTCTCATTTAAGGGTACTCTCTGCTGGAACACACTCACAGCAGATATTAAGAGCTGTGGTTCCTGCAGCAGGTTCACTAAGTAAAGAAAAGGGCTTAAAGATTTTTTAAGAAAATGCATCGTCATTCACTCCTACACGGCGTCTAAATATAATTTTAAGGCGACTATAACACTGTGTGCAAAGTTTTTTCTTCTTCATCCTGATACACCTTTTCAAACACCTAAACGTCTCGCCTTGATGAGCATTCACAGTGCTTTCAGGAAGTATTCACCCCTCTTCACATTTTCTCCTAAAAATTTCAATGGGTTGAAATATTTTCCCCTTCTCCACAACACAGTAAATTTGGCCTGGCCTGAGTAAATGTGTGGGTTGTGCCATGTACGTATTTTCCATTTTGTTGCAGTGGCCTTAATAGTGCTCCAAGGACGGTTCAAAACTTTTACCCCATCAACCTATAACTTTCCCATTTGGCTTCCTGTCAGCTTCATCTCTAAGGTCCACAGGCATCTCATTGGCATCTTCATGACTAATCTGATTGGCTGATTCAGTTGTGAGACCTTAAAACTTTATCGATGTTTACAACAATCACGCAATTTAACACGGACGCAACATATTTACTGTGATCTCTGAAGAAAATCAACATTACATTACATTACATTACAGGCATTTAGCAGACGCTCTTATCCAGAGTGACTTACACAACTTTATACATACAGCATTTACATTGCATCCATTTATACAGCTGGATATACTAAAGCAATGCAGGTTAAGTACCATGCTCAAGGATACAATGGCAGTGTTCAACCTGGATGTCAAACCTGTGACCTTCAGGTTACAAGACCAGCTCCTTACCCATTATACTACACTGCAGTTCTTTATATAGAAGTAGGGAAAAATACCAACTAAATATATTTTATAACTTTAGTTCTATAACTAAATATGAACTTTGCAACACAGCAAAATGAGAAATAGTCAATGGAGGGGTAAACTTTCTGAAAGTACTGCAGCCCGCCAAGGAACTGCACATGCAAATGAGCCTCGGCTAAATATGGTAGGCTACAAATACATCAAAAGGCATCGTTTCTGTTTAACGTTGCGCACGGTCTCAGAGTTAGGAAAAGCGTCTGTTATTCCCGTGACGACGGCCGGCTTCGAGAAAAGCTGACAACGGCACCATATGCGCCACTATTAGCACAATCATCCCACATCTGCTTCATTATAAATCGCAAAAACACTGAAGAGGAGTTAACTGTTGCAGTTACTTTACACATTTTTTTTTACCCCCAAGAGTCAGATTTCACTCTGAATGTAGTCGTATCTCATTAATGTAGCCTCCAAAAAGTGAATTTTAGTTTAGTAATTAAATTCCTCGGGCGCCATTAAATGTTTTTATTTTTTTTATTTTATTTGTTTATAACCTTAACAAACATAAAAATTAATCGTAAAAAAAAACCATAACGCTTCTTAAGGGATCGAATCTATGCAGATTAAATCCTGTCATTGGGCTCAGTAAAAGACAGCAATATTCCTCACTTAACAAGTCAGTTTTATCCCTAACAGGAGAACACCCGTATTAATTTCACACTGCGTAAAACCGCGATAGCGGAAGCTGGTTTTTTTTTAATGGCAGACAGCGCGCGGCTGAGGTTAAACGGGAGAGAGAAACGGCGGCGCAGCCCCCGCAGGGTAAACACAGGAGGCGGTGACAGAGCCGCGACGCCGTGGAGTAACAGCTTCATTACCCAGCGTGACTCTGTTAGAGCTGCGTGCAGCACGGGGCTGAGAGAGAAACATTCACCATTACAGACCTCAATGAGGACTGCCTTTCTGTGTGGGCTGTGTGCATTTACGTGTGGGTGCGTGTGCGTGTACGTCTGTGTGCATGTGAGCCTGTGTGCATGTGTATGTGTGCGCGTGTTTGTGAGCCTGTGTATGTACGGGCGTGTGCGTGTATGTGTGTGTGTGTGTATGTGTGTGTGTGTGCGTGCATGTTTGTGAGCCTGTGTATGTACATGCGTGTGCGTGTATGTGTGTGTGTGTGCGTGCATGTTTGTGAGCCTGTATGTGTGTGTGTGTGTGTGTGCACGCGTACATACGTGCGTGCATGCGTGTGTGTGTGCACGTGTACATGTGTGTATAGTATGTACGTGAGGGCATGTCTGTCTACCTGTTTGAATTTACCTGTGTGTGTATTTATACGTGAGTGTTTGTGCACGTATACATGTGTGAGTGTGTGTGTGTACCCGTTTGTCTACTTGTTTGTGACAGAGAGTGGGTATGCACACGGGTGTGTATTTATGGCAAATAGAGATACCTGTAAGTCCTGTCAGAGATTAAAAATGTATGTGTTTCAATTGTTTTCAATGCCAATAAAATGCATAAGCTGGTCATAACATAGCATCAGACAACATGACACTGGAGTGATGATGTTATTATTTACTCAACTACCAGCACACACTGCTTTCTCATTTTAGTACGCTTCTTTGCAAATGCATTATTAGAGCATCTTTCCTACATCAATTACAGCAACCTGACAATAAACATCTCAACCCAGCAGCCAAATTTAACCACCGCTATCTGTCACTGGAGGAAATAACCATGTGCTCCATGCACAGGAACAGTGAACCCACTGAGCTCACATAAAAGTACATGGAGATATCTATTTTCAGGAGAACACAGTAAACACACACAGAGCAGTCCATGTCTGATCTCATTGTGAACCCTCACACATAAGCTTACACACACTATGAGTGGTTCACAGAGTACTCACATGCATACACACGCACGCACAGGCACGCACGCACTCGCATGCACACACACACATACACACACACACACACACACAGAGCAGTCCATGTCTGATCTCATTGTGAACCCTCACACATAGGCTTACACACACTATGAGTGGTTCACAGAGTACCCACATGCATACACACGCACGCACATGTACACGCACGCACGCACGCACGTACGCACGCACGCACGCACGCACGCACGCACACACACAGAGCAGTCCTTATGTGAGCTCATTGAGAACCCTCACACATAAGCTTACACAGGTTCACAGAGTACTCACATGCATACACACGCACGCATGCTCGCACACGTACACACGCGCACGCACACACACACACACACACACATTTCTGCAGATTCTATTCTATAGCGCATCTGAGAAATAACAGCAGAGCTCATTCATTAAACCTGCAGGACCAGAGTTGCCCTCAGGACAGACACACACAGCATCTCTCAAAGGGAACTGAAATCAATCCCAGGGAATGGACGCGATTGGACATGTGCAGCGTTTATAAATAAGCATTGTGAAAAGCCATAGATAAATCTATAAGTCCACTATCTGATGCAACTAACTATTTTTCTCCAGGGAACTATGTAAATATCACCAACCTCCAACTGACACATAAGTACAAAATTATTGGTCTGAATGCCCTATGTACATTTTAAATAAGCTGTTATTAAATAACAACACGTGATGTGAATGCTGGCACACTGTACATCATCCCTTCTTAGAGAAACACGCCAACTCCCATCTCTTGTTTATGATATGGTTCAAGGACCATATACTGCTGCATCACTTCCATAAATTAAACTACAACTGAATTCCCAGCCATGACCGAAGTAGTGCACTGAACTGAAGTTGACAGTGCCAGTTGTGTGCCACATGACAATTTATATAATACCTCTTCAAGGTAATTTGGCTCAAATGTGAACACAAAGAAGAGGAGCAATATGAATTTACTTTCAACCATGATAATTAGTTCAGACACATATCCAATCACTCAGCAAAAGTGAGATTGACTCTGGCTCAGCGTCTGTGAGCACCTAACGTTTCAGAAATCTGAGAAATCGCTGGTTTGCAGTTAAAGATTAATGCACTGAATACAACAGTAAGTCTACATCTTGACTGCTGCCCAGTCTGTCACTCATAACTCTGTATTATTGCACATATTCTCCCTCTCTCTCATCTCAGCTACAAGTACATCCAAATGCACCGCCTTCATTACAACTTTCGGGATCACAGAAAAACAACAGCTTTGAACCCCGAAAGCAATCTTAACCACCCGCCTCCAGATCAATCCATGCAGGCTGCAGGTTCCCCAGGTTCCCCAGGTTCTAGGGTTCCGTGCCAGTGGTTCCTCCCTCCTCCTCGGGGAACCCGACTCAAACTCACCCCGACAGCTTAGCCATCTTCACCAAGCCGAACAGGTCCATGCGTGCTGGAGGCTGCGGTCCCGGTTTTGATTTTTTGTTCTTTATGTTTTCGCTTTTCTGTAAAAATCGCTGTTATTCCAGCTCCATGATGCAGACGAGCGCGCTCACAGTAAATCACTCGGATAAAGAGAAGGGCGGTGGGGGTGGGGGGGGTTGCTGAGTGGGCAGAGCTGGGGCGGGAGAGGTCAGAGGTCGCGGCTCACTCAGGACCCCGTCCGCGCCCCGGCGCGTCCCGGCAACGGAAGCCTCCCGCGCGCGGCATCTCTCGGTGCGTCCACCGAGCCTGCGTCCGCCATCCAGCCTCAGCGAGCCGTGCCAATGCAGCGACGAGCCGCGCACGAGCGAGAAGGAGAGAGCGCGAGCGGAGAGAGAGAGAGAGAGAGAGCTAGGGGGGAGAGAGATAGAGAGAGGGAGGGAGGGAGAGCCAGAGAGAGAGAACGAGAAAGTGGAGTGAGCAAGAGAGAGAGAGAGAGAGCAAGAGAGTGGGAGCGAGAGAAAAAGAGAGACAGAGAGAGCAAGCGAGTGGGAGCAAGAGAGAGAGAGAGAGAGAATGAGCACGAGAGGAGGAGAAGGAGGAGTGGGAGGGAAGCAGGGAGGGAGGGGAGATGCCAATCACTGCTGATGGACTCTCTCAGCTCCCATGCTTCCTCCTGCTCTGAAGCAAAGGACAGAATCATCAATTCCCAGCCTGTACACTGAGCTCTTCTGCAGGAGCGAGGGGAACCAGGCGGACGGGGGGGGGGGGGGGGCAGAGAGGCAGAGAGAGGGCAGAGAGAGGGAGAGAGGGGGCAGAGAGAGGGAGGGACAGAGAGAGGGAGAGGGAGAGGCGGATTGCAGTGCAAAGCTCCTGCCTGTCACTCCTTCTGTTTGTGCTGCTAAATAGCCTGCGGAGCACTTTACAAACACAGGCAGAGCGCACAAATACACCCATACATACTCACCCATACATACTCACACATACATACTCATACACACACACACACAAATACACCCTTACATACTCACCCATACATACTCACACATACATACTCATACACACACACACACAAATACACCCTTACATACTCACATACATACTCACACACACACAAATACACCCATACATACTCACACATACATACTCATACACACCCATACATACTCACACATACATACTCATACACACACACACAAATACACCCATAAATACTCACACATACATACTCATACACACACACATAAATACACCCATACATACTCACACATACATACTCATACACACACACATAAATACACCCATACATACTCACACATACATACTCATACACACACACATAAATACAGCCATACATACTCACACATACATACTCATACACACACCCATACATGCTCACACACATACTCACACACATACTCACACACACTCATACACACACACACACATACTCACACACACACATATTCACACACATACATATTCACACACAAATACACCCATACATACTCACACACACATAAATACACCCATACATACTCACACACACATAAATACACACACACAAATACACCCATACATACTCACACACACACACATACACCCATACATAATCACACATACTCACATAAATACACCCATACATACTCACACACATACTCGCATAAATACACCCATACATACTCACACACACACACAGTCACATAAATACACCCATACATACTCACACACATAAATACACCCATACATACACCCACACACATAAATACACACACACATACATACACACACTCATACACACACACATACTCACACACACACAGATACACACAGATACTCACACACACACATAAATACACACTCATACACACACACACAGATACTCACACACACACATATAAATACACACACTCATACATACACACACACACACACAGATACTCACAGACACACACACACTCATGCATACACATACATACTCACACACACACTCACAAACACATAGATACTCACACACACACACACGCAGGCACACATGCACGCACTCACGCACGCATATATACATATTCACACATGCACACACACGCATATACACATACATATACACACACTCACACGTGCACGTATGCATATACACATACACACACACCACACTCACTCACACACGCACAAGCACAGGAACACACACACATACAGTACACACACACACACACACACACCAGCAGGGCTGGCCATAAATCAAATTTGCGTCAAGCAGTTCTGCTCGATGGGGCATGACCCGCGCTTAGAAACAGAAGCTGGCACGGCAACGCTGGAGCAAAGACCGTATATGTATTTAAAGATAATGCACCTCGTGCGCAACGACGCCGCTCGTGTGACCACAGTGGCACGGTAACACCAGACAGGTCTTGAGACTTCTGGGTTGGACGGAAGAGCCCGAATGGAGTCCGGTTTCCACTCTTCTGAGAGAAGGGGCTATAGGTGGAGCGCACGGACGGGCGGGCGGGGACACTGGAGCCAGAGCAAACAGCTCATCAACATTCTGGAGGATTGTTGGATTGTGTGCTGAAAATGAATTCATCAAATCCCGTAGCGGGAAGGAACTGTTTCCTGCGTGCGACAAATCACACGCGCTCGGAAAGCAGCGTCTCCGACTAATATGCAGAGCAGAAAATGAGATGAGAGTAAATGGCGCCATTTCATCTTCCATTTTATTTTCATAACCTTTTAAGGAGACGAGGATTCTCAGTTAGGACGGCGCAGTACATCCAATGCATTTCAATTTGCGTGCATGCTAGATGTGTGCGGACGGACCAATAGATCATTTCACTGCCATTAGTTTTATGATTAGCTACTAGAGCAACATATGTACGCCCAATTTATATCTGCGGCTTGAATGGAATCAAAAGAGATAAGTGAAAAATCTCCAACATAAAATCCCATCATGCAAAGATGAAACAGGGTGTGTGCAGCACGTTGACATTGTAATATACGGGCCTTGCAATCCCTCAACCCCCTAAGTAATATGTTTTTTGTGAAATGCTCAGAAAAATGGACGTTCGTGTAAATGAAATGTCACAGAAAACGGTGAGGATCTGGGAGACGTTTCAAATTGCAACTGAGATTCTACCCACAGAATCCATTTACTCCAATCAGGTTTAAATAAAATCTTCTTCACATCATCTCACAGATTTACCCCTCTACCAGTAAGCACACTTCTACTGGTAAACCCTGAGTTTCCATGACAGCGATCAATGGAAATAGAACTCGATTGGTGTGCTGTTCTAACAGAAGGAAATGCCGTGCATGGAAAATAAGGACGAAGGGAGAAATTGGCTCGATTAAACCTGTGGCCTTTTCGAGATGCTTTCAGCTGCCCGTTACAAACTGAGAATTAAGAATCAATGTGGTGTGTACTGAACCATAAGGGCTAGAAAAAAAGTAAGAAATTGTATTTCCTTCTCTTTGTGAGGAACAAAAGGTGACTATTCTTGCCACAGGTTAATTAAGTGCCTTATCAATACTATTGTACTGTAAAATACATTTAAATATTAGAACAATTAAAAATGTATTAATCAACCCCTTTCTGTATCGCCCCCTTTTTTAAACACAAGCCTGAAAATGACATACCCAAAATAAAGCGGCTATTATACTTGTGTGACAAACTTATGGTTTTTTTTTTTTTTATGCAGGAGAAAAAATAAGTTCCCTTTCATGCAAGCCTAACAAACCATACACTGTTAGAAACATAATTTAATTGGCTAAATTGCTTTTCAGTTCTCACTATAATATCTCACCATTGGCTGGCTGTGTACCGGGCAGAACTTATACTGCCCAGATCGAGTCATTGCTGGTGCGCGGTGGGTCCCATCGGCTATACTGAGTGACTGCTAGCAGTCATATGTACACAATAATTTTGGCGTGTTTATAATGACGAAACAAACAACCATGACAATTCCCCTGGAAAATAGTTTAAATAATGGACATTCTACATTCTAATGGTTCTCCAAGTTAGCATGTTTTTTGGACTAAAATTACAGTGGATTTTGTCACCGCACGTCAGAAAATAAGGACGCATTGTCACTAAGATGCTGATGCCATAAAGTAGTTTATAGAGGTAATGCTCTTATTACCAGACTGATTGAAAAATTCAGCATAAAAAAAATTGAATGAATGTAAATAAACTCACTATTTGGGCTGGTGTGACTTAAGGGGTTAATCACATGACAAAATCACATGTTGACATTATGATTTTACCTTACGATGAAGATGATACCTATGATTTAACCAATACTGCTGTTCAGTGGGGGTTCGTTGCATCGATACTTTTTAGGAAACAGGTTAATCAGTTCCGACAGCCAGAAATAAAATGTGACATATTGATAGATTTTGTAACCTTTGAAGAAACGCTCAAACGATTCATTGTACTTATTGAATAATTATAGTTCCCCAGCATTCCCCAGCCGTCTGCCTAAAAAACCAAGACCACAGATTTGAATTGAACGGCTGTAATAATCCGGAGCGCAGTTTCCCCTCCTCTCCTCAGAATGTATATAATCCACTGTAAACTGCAGTTTTCATTGGGGGGAAAAGGATTTTGTGTAGAAAAACATCCCCGGGGCTGCATGACAGAGCGTGCGGTAATCCTGCCGCGAACATCAGGTGATCTTAAAAACCCGCCAACTCTCCACCTATCGGCAAGAAGGGCTGTGCCGCTTCTGACCCCTGCCGTTAACGAGCCGACGGGGGAGCCGTTTGGGCCGCTGAAGAGGACGCGAGTTAATTTACGGGTCCAGCCGCGGTGGCGGTCTCTCGGTGCGTTAAAACGGAAAGCGCTCAGGTCTCGTTCGAAGCCCACACAGCGATTCTCACAACGCTAATTGACCGCTTTCCCCCCTGAACAGACTGCGCGGATGAAAACGCCACTAAAACCGCTACTATCAATTAAATGAAAAGCCGCGGGATTTAGAGCGGTGACTAATGTTTGAAATGAGTCTGGCTGCCAAGTAGTGCCGCCGCGTTCACCACAGGAGAGGATTACAGTACTCTCAGGCAATGGTCACTGCCATAAGCTATGTACAAAGCATTTTTAAATTATTATTATTTTTTTTTAAATTATTTTCTTTTTACAAATTTTCATTGGCGTGTTGGTCAGCAGGTGCCAAGTGGTGCAAACAGGAAAAACTGCAAAATATAAAAATAAGTTTCACACTGGAAATGAAACTTGTTTATGTCGTTTATGATTAGGCATAATTTTTCTTGCATCATGAAAATGCGTATGATTTTTGTCATCAAATTAAACGACGCCTACAAAGATCTGTGCACACAGCACAGCACTGTGGGAGAACGTGGCCAGCCTGTTGCTAGCCGAAGCAAGGACAAGTGAGGCAAGAAACGGGCTGTCCGTATGACATAAGAAAGGACTTTGATGTCAGACACGATATCTTTCCCGTTTCTGTCCTCCAGGCCCGGCACCGCATCGGAGACGATCGGAATATAGAAACGGGTCATCAACAACAGAACCCCACTTGACCGTTTAATGAAAGGAGACCGTACTCCCGGAAGCTCAAGTAGACGTGCAAAAAAAAAAAACGATTGACAAAGACCTCTCCCCGGCTACGCAGCCGGGGGTGGGGGGGGGGGTTAGATATTGAAGCGTCACATCTCGTTATCGTTGGAGGATCGGTCAGGGGGAAGCCAACTATGATGAGAGCTGACACTTTCTCGGCATTCCGTCTCGGCGCGCGTTTTTTTTTTTTTGGTATTCCGCGGGTGTAGCAGGCGTATCTGGAGCGCCCATCTCCGGTCACCCTGCACATTCGCAAGCCAAAAGCGATAGAGCGCCCTTGCTTTTTACGCGCGCGTTTACCCTTTTCAATCAGACCTAATGATGATGAACAGCCCCTGCTTAAGCAAGAAACGCGCGACCTACTGTCCACATCAATCGGCCACCGCGGAACATGCTTGAAGACTGAATCGATTACAATTTTGGTTAATTAAAAGAGAGAGAGGACAGAGAGAAAAATGACCAAAATCGAGTGAAAACGCAATGCGGAAAATACATTTCAGTCCACAGAGATGAACGGAGAGATTAATGATGAGCAGGTTTAGGTCACGCAGAGAATATAATGGAAACGGGTGCACAGGTGCTCCCGGCGTTGGTGTGTGTGTGTGTGTTAGTGGGCCCATCCTCCAACCCTGTGCCCTCAGACTCTTACTCCTACTAGTTCTGGTGTGTTCATTGTGGTCACAGTAACACAAACATTTTAGAGAGGGGTCCTCAAAGTTAGGTGCTAAACTGTGACGTCAACAGGCGAGTTTACATAGCCTTCGGCTACATTTGTATTGATCCTAGTTATACGCTTCAGAATACAAACACTGCCAGCGAGTTAGCCTTCAGGAAACAACAATATGCTCATGTTAAGGCCTCTGGGCCACAAATATAACACCAGCTCTACGGACTTCTGGACACAAACCACACGCTAAGGTCGCAGTTTTCACGCAAGCAACACCAGTACTATTTTTAACGAGAAAATTATACACACTCGAATGCGACGACAGCTCTCAACAGACAGTTTAATTGAGTCATCGCATGCGCTTGAGTCCGCTTAGCTGAGGGTGGCTAATGAATGTGGAAACTGGTTCCAAACACTCTGGCATGCATGCTGCCTACTCAATAGCGTAATTATCTTATCATCATTGTCCAGTTTTCATAAATATGTATTTTTGCCCAGATGTGATATAAATTCCGTATTGTGTAATGACACTTCATTCTGATTGGCTGATGACGGCAAAGATATCACGTAGGCAGCACAATAAATCGTTTTTCCTTTTCATTTCTCACTTCTGAATCAACTTTCATACTGCGTTAATATGGAAAAACTTACTGCCAACTGCATAAACAAAAATCAAAATTTCCTCTCCTTTAGTGGAACTTCTGATTGGTCAAGACAGGATTCCAAATTCTATTTTAAACGGGTATGCCAGTTCAACTGCTGATCTGCTACACAAAGAAGATAAATGTTGGGGATTCAGAAGTCAAGGTCAAGGGATAAGCTTGAATTCATTAGGAAAAGTCAGTATCACCTTAAAGAGTTAAGCATATCTGAAATAAGTGATTAGATTGTTCTTAACGGGGACATCCCGATGCTGATATAACAGTCACTGCTGGCAGTTGAAAGCAATGGAGTTCTAGAACACCGGCATTAAAAAAACCTACTCTTCAAAGGGTTAAAGTGGGAGTGAACCACAGGACAATGCTTCCCCGCCCCCCGCCCCCGCCCCCCCCCCCCCCCCCCCCGCCGTACGTTATTTGGGACATCTACGTGACAGGAGCGACTGAGGTCAGCGATGATCGCGCCTCCGCCTGTGACACTAATCGTTACCGACACCGGACAGGCCCGGTTCCCTCGGACACGGGCAGGAGAGAGCGCAGGCCCTACCTGTACCCGGACAAACGGCTTAATTATGCGCCCTCCGGATGAGAAACGACCCCTCCGAGGGTCGGGCGCTGACGTCTTCCGTCTATTTCTGATGTTCGTCTTAAGCTCCCCCAAAGATGGTGGCCGATCGAGATGCTGCTGTCAACGCCTTCTCTGACTCTCATTCAGACAGCCGCGCGATTCATACTCTGTACTAAATGACACCACACATGCACGTGAGCTTATTTCGGTTCCTCAAATAAGCGATAATTATGTAATGAAACACAAACAATGGCAAGAGGTGGTGGCAATATGGGGAGAAATTTCTGAATTTTCTGCCTCTCTTTTCAACGCACTGGCAATATCTGACTGATTAGAAAAGTGATTATTACTGTATATGATATTATATTATATTATATGAAGGTTTATAGCTTTCTGTTGACACTGATGCAGAATCATAACTTTAAACTATACAACAATACAGTATACAATACTAAGCTGTAGTATTATACTATATTATATTATAATATATTATATATTAGTATTATATTATATATTATACATATAATATGTATAACTCAGTACCAGGGTGTCCCATAACTCAATTCTGCATAGCTACACTATCCTACACATTCAGACAACACTCAGCTGGCTGCAACAGATCTGTAACAGTACATATATGATCCCAAACCTGCACATGCGACATGGTTCTTGCTGTGCAGAGGGGGGAAAAAAAAGGTTCTGTATCACATGGTTGCTGTACGACTAAATTATTCACCAAACAAATGTGTTATGGAGGGAACTTCAGCAAGTTTCACGTGCATGTTTTTGCAGTGAATATTTAATGCCTCGGGTTTACAGTATGTTGGGTAATGGGCACAGGGGGCGGGAAACATGGATCTCCTCAGGTCCGTCCTAGTAATTCCCCATTTGTGAGATTCGCTAAGAGTTGGCTCTTGGGAGACTGAGTGTAAGAGCAGCGTTGACATCCCCCAATACACACGTACTGTAGAGCAGTCACTGTGCAGAATAGCCTGCCAGGTCATGCAGTAGGGGCTTGATACAGTGTTAGATAGATACTATCTAGTCTGTAGTTAATCGGAGCACTAGGTACAATTTTGTTAGGAAAATGGCAAGCATTGTTGGGCTGAATGGCCTGTTCTCATAGTTATGCTATGCTATGCTATATCGTGTCATATGTTATGCTACGTTATGTCCTGTTATGTTATGTTATGTAGCACATGCCCTTACACCAGCCTGTTTATTCACAGGTACCAAGCGTGCTGCAGTTTCCCTTATATGTTATGTCATCATCATCAAATAAAATAATGTGCCAAGTATTTATCAACAGGACATGAAAAAGTTCTGGCTACAGGACATACAGGTTAGTCTATATAACTGCAGGGAATATCCAAATCCAAACATGAATGGGAGCCAAGTTAAAGGGAACTGTTGCACATTCTCAAATACAGTGTAGGCTGAGAGTTAATATTACTGTAGCACTGTAAAAGTGACACACAGTTTACAAAACACTGATACCACCGCAGAACATGAAAAATGTGTTTTTTCTAACGGATTATAATATTTTTTACACAAAACGCGCCGTAAAATAAATCACGCAAATACGCAATAGGTCGGAAATCCGTCGCAGAGCGCTACATGAAGTGTGGCCTGCAGCCACGGTAAAAGTGCCGCTTTTCTGTTAAACACAATCAATTTAGAACAC
This sequence comes from Anguilla anguilla, assembly GCF_013347855.1. Classification (NCBI taxonomy): domain Eukaryota; kingdom Metazoa; phylum Chordata; class Actinopteri; order Anguilliformes; family Anguillidae; genus Anguilla; species Anguilla anguilla. The sequence continues at coordinate 34,010,103 of NC_049215.1, read as the reverse complement.
ACAGGCGAGCGAGTGAGCAACACTGGGGCCATTAGCTCCACGCTAGCGGTGTCCATTAATAACGCCCCGAAAGCAACAGCGTTCGCTCAGCTTCTGAGCGATGCACGACGAAGTTTGAAAAATCGAATTATCTGATGTGCTCGGCAAGGCCCGTGGGCTACAGTACCTTTCGCTCAGTCCCCCCTTATCTGGTGTTGCAGAACATGCATTTTTCCTCTTATGGATTATATCCCGGTATCCTGGCTCACTGTTATTGTGCTGAAGAAACGAAATCATGTTCTCAGCATGGACCTAACCACTGAAAGCACAACATGCACCAGCAATACACCAGCAATACAACGTGCACCAGCAATACACCAGCAATACAACGTGCACCAGCAATAATTTTGAGTTCATGAAAAAGCGCTATATAAAATAAATGTATTATTATTATTATTATCATTATAGATAACCGCACCCATAACGCTAACCACATCCTTAACGCTAACCACATCCTCAACTCTAACCACATCATACACTAACCACATCCTTAACTCTAACCACATCCTTACCTTTAACCACATCCTTAACACTAACCACATCCTTACCTTTAACCACATCCTTACCGCTAACCACATCCTCAACTCTTACCACATCATAACGCTAACCACATCATAACGCTAACCACATCCTTAACGCTAACCACATCCTTAACGCTAACCACATCATAACGCTAACCACATCCTTAACACTAACCACATCCTTAACTCTAACCACATCCTTAACACTAACCACATCATAATGCAAACAACATCATACGCTAACCACATCCTTAACGCTAACCACATCCTCAACTCTAACCACATCCTTAACGCTAACCACATCCTTAACACTAACCACATCCTTAACACTAACCACATCATAATGCAAACAACATCATACGCTAACCACATCCTTAACGCTAACCACATCCTTAACTCTAACCACATCCTTAACGCTAACCACATCATAACGCTAACCACATCCTCAACTCTAACCACATCATAACGCTAACCACATCCTTAACGCTAACCACATCCTTAACACTAACCACACCCTTAACGCTAACCACATCCTTAACACTAACCACATCCTTAACTCTAACCACATCCTTAACACTAACCACATCATAACGCTAACCACATCCTCAACTCTAACCACATCCTTAACTCTAACCACATCCTTAACTCTAACCACATCCTTAACACTAACCACATCCTTAACGCTAACCACATCCTTAACGCTAACCACATCCTTAACGCTAACCACATCATAACGCTAACCACATCCTTAACACTAACCACATCCTTAACTCTAACCACATCCTTAACACTAACCACATCATAATGCAAACAACATCATACGCTAACCACATCCTTAACGCTAACCACATCCTCAACTCTAACCACATCCTTAACGCTAACCACATCCTTAACACTAACCACATCCTTAACACTAACCACATCATAATGCAAACAACATCATACGCTAACCACATCCTTAACGCTAACCACATCCTTAACTCTAACCACATCCTTAACGCTAACCACATCATAACGCTAACCACATCCTCAACTCTAACCACATCATAACGCTAACCACATCCTTAACACTAACCACACCCTTAACGCTAACCACATCCTTAACACTAACCACATCCTTAACTCTAACCACATCCTTAACACTAACCACATCATAACGCTAACCACATCCTCAACTCTAACCACATCCTTAACTCTAACCACATCCTTAACTCTAACCACATCCTTAACACTAACCACATCCTTAACGCTAACCACATCCTTAACACTAACCACATCCTTAACGCTAACCACATCCTTAACACTAACCACATCCTTAACTCTAACCACATCCTTAACACTAGCCACATCCTTAACACTAACCACATCCTTAACGCTAACCACATCATAACGCTAACCACATCTTTAACACTAACCACATCCTTAACTCTAACCACATCCTTAACTCTAACCACATCCTTAACACTAACCACATCCTTAACACTAACCACATCCTTAACACTAACCACATCCTTAACGCTAACCACATCCTTAACACTAACCACATCATACAGTAATGCTGACCACATCAGCCCAGAGTGCACCACAGCAGTGCGCAGAGCTAACTGCGCTAGCAGACGGAGCCGAACATGCACAGCACTGCAGCCCACAGAACTAACCATAGCAACGCACAGGGAGAACCAAACCAGGGTTGCTGTAACCCCGTGTTACTGTAACCGAGGGTTACTGTAACCGGGTTAGAGTCTGGGCGTAGCGGCTTTAGCCTGCAGGGCTAGTGCAGGTGAGACGGACGCTGTCCGTGGTGCTGCACCTTCTCTAGTTGCTGCCACAACACGAAGGAGACTGAAGTGTTGGTTTGGGGACATTCAGTCTACAAGTTGCCTGCACTACCAAACAAGCTACTTGCTCCAGTGCACAAACCTGACCTCACATAAGCTAACCAGGCCAACAT